>NC_092097.1:16592731-16895231 GCF_045679555.1 Salvelinus alpinus
ACGTTAATCGTATGTTCAGTAGTTCCTCCCGACTGTATGTAATGAAACCTAAGATTACCCGGGGTACCGATGTAAGAAATAACACGTAAAAAAACAAAATACTGCATATTAAGAGTGTTTAAGAGTTCTGAGAAGACCAAGCTAGGCACAACAAAAAGCATGCAAATGTCAAATGGCATCAAGGGAAATAAACACAAACAGGTTTGTACAGCTCATCTGTTTTGGACTGAGTATATAGGTTGATGGACGCAGGCAGACACAAGCACACCGATTCCCTATAAGTCCCATCTCCCACTCAGTCCATCTGTCTCCTCTCAAACAGACAGCCACAGAATCCCTAATTTGTCTGACATGCGAAGGCTTGCAACGGCTTACATACATTTATTGTGGCTCTGCCGCTTTCGCCTCTCAAAATGGATTGTGTGTGTGCATGCGTGTGGTTATGTTTGGCAAGTTTTGACAGAGGTTAATTCAACCCGAGTCAGTGCCTGAGGGGGTGACAGTCGGTTACATAAACAGAACGAGGCTGTGACAGGAGAGGAGATGCTCTTTTCCAACTCTCCTCTCTCTTGCTCATAGAGAGTACACAAAAAACTTCTCTGTGATAAAGGATGTGTTTCGTTGTGTCATCTGTAGGAAGCCAAAGGCAACGTTGACTTTTGAAGGAATTATATTATATTCAATTCCATCACATGGAAAACGATACAATACATGATGTTCTATAGATCCAATACATGATGTTCTATAGATCCAATACATGATGTTCTATAGATCCAATACATGATGTTCTATAGATCCAATACATGATGTTCTATAGATCCAATACATGAATAACGACACTGAAAGAACAGGGATTGACATGCATTAACTGCCTCTAAAAATAAGAAGGAAAAGAACAGTTTAATCTGGAGCAGTTGCAAATTAACTGTCCACTCCCGTCACTGTGTGTTCCCACAAGTCTCTACTGCGCGTCTGCACATTTCTCTGTGTGGACGTGTGTTTCTCTGTTGTTAAGAGTTCATGCAGATTTTTCTTCGGGGCCTGTATGATTGTTTGGCAGAGCTAAATGTATTTGTTGTATGGTAGCCTACTTGTCCAGTATGTGAGTGTAATGGTCAGCTACTCATAAGATCATAGACAACACTGAGTGAACCACTCAGACATCTCTGTCCATTGACTGAGGGAAGCGTGTCCCCTCTGGGGCCAGCCTCACAAGGACAAACAGATACAACAGAAAAATAACAGCAACATCAGTCTTAGTGTCAATATTGGTCTGTCATGTTGCTGTCTGTCATGTTGCTGACTGTCATGTTGCTGTCTGTCATGTTGCTGACTGTCATGTTGCTGACTGTCATGTTGCTGACTGCCATGTTGCTGTCTGTCATGTTGCTGTCTGTCATGTTGCTGACTGTCATGTTGCTGACTGTCATGTTGCTGTCTGTCATGTTGCTGTCTGTCATGTTGCTGTCTGTCATGTTGCTGTCTGTCATGTTGCTGACTGTCATGTTGCTGACTGTCATGTTGCTGTCTGTCATGTTGCTGACTGTCATGTTGCTGACTGTCATGTTGCTGTCTGTCATGTTGCTGACTGTCATGTTGCTGACTGTCATGTTGCTGACTGTCATGTTGCTGACTGCCATGTTGCTGACTGTCATGTTGCTGTCTGTCATGTTGCTGACTGTCATGTTGCTGTCTGTCATGTTGCTGACTGTCATGTTGCTGTCTGTCATGTTGCTGACTGTCATGTTGCTGACTGTCATGTTGCTGACTGCCATGTTGCTGACTGTCATGTTGCTGTCTGTCATGTTGCTGACTGTCATGTTGCTGTCTGTCATGTTGCTGACTGTCATGTTGCTGTCTGTCATGTTGCTGACTGTCATGTTGCTGTCTGTCATGTTGCTGACTGTCATGTTGCTGACTGTCATGTTGCTGACTGTCATGTTGCTGTCTGTCATGTTGCTGTCTGTCATGTTGCTGACTGTCATGTTGCTGACTGTCATGTTGCTGACTGTCATGTTGCTGACTGTCATGTTGCTGACTGTCGTGTTGCTGTCTGTCGTGTTGCTGACTGTCATGTTGCTGTCTGTCATGTTGCTGACTGTCATGTTGCTGACTGTCATGTTGCTGACTGCCATGTTGCTGACTGTCATGTTGCTGTCTGTCATGTTGCTGACTGTCATGTTGCTGTCTGTCATGTTGCTGACTGTCATGTTGCTGACTGTCATGTTGCTGACTGCCATGTTGCTGACTGTCATGTTGCTGTCTGTCATGTTGCTGACTGTCATGTTGCTGACTGTCATGTTGCTGTCTGTCATGTTGCTGACTGTCATGTTGCTGACTGTCATGTTGCTGACTGTCATGTTGCTGTCTGTCATGTTGGCGACTGTCATGTTGCTGACTGTCATGTTGCTGACTGCCATGTTGCTGACTGTCATGTTGCTGACTGTCATGTTGCTGTCTGTCATGTTGCTGACTGTCATGTTGCTGACTGTCATGTTGCTGACTGTCATGTTGCTGTCTGTCATGTTGCTGACTGTCATGTTGCTGTCTGTCATGTTGCTGACTGTCATGTTGCTGACTGTCATGTTGCTGTCTGTCATGTTGGCGACTGTCATGTTGCTGACTGTCATGTTGCTGACTGCCATGTTGCTGACTGTCATGTTGCTGACTGTCATGTTGCTGTCTGTCATGTTGCTGACTGTCATGTTGCTGACTGCCATGTTGCTGACTGTCATGTTGCTGACTGTCATGTTGCTGTCTGTCATGTTGCTGACTGTCATGTTGCTGACTGCCATGTTGCTGACTGTCATGTTGCTGACTGTCATGTTGCTGACTGTCATGTTGCTGTCTGTCATGTTGCTGACTGTCATGTTGCTGACTGCCATGTTGCTGTCTGTCATGTTGCTGACTGTCATGTTGCTGACTGTCATGTTGCTGACTGTCATGTTGCTGACTGCCATGTTGCTGTCTGTCATGTTGCTGACTGTCATGTTGCTGTCTGTCATGTTGCTGACTGTCATGTTGCTGACTGTCATGTTGCTGTCTGTCATGTTGCTGACTGTCATGTTGCTGACTGTCATGTTGCTGTCTGTCATGTTGCTGACTGTCATGGATGCTGTCTGTCATGTTGCTGACTGTCATGTTGCTGACTGCCATGTTGCTGACTGCCATGTTGCTGTCTGTCATGTTGCTGACTGTCATGTTGCTGTCTGTCATGTTGCTGACTGTCATGTTGCTGACTGTCATGTTGCTGTCTGTCATGTTGCTGTCTGTCATGTTGCTGACTGTCATGTTGCTGTCTGTCATGTTGCTGACTGTCATGTTGCTGACTGTCATGTTGCTGACTGTCATGTTGCTGACTGCCATGTTGCTGTCTGTCATGTTGCTGACTGTCATGTTGCTGTCTGTCATGTTGCTGACTGTCATGTTGCTGTCTGTCATGTTGCTGACTGTCATGTTGCTGACTGTCATGTTGCTGTCTGTCATGTTGCTGACTGTCATGTTGCTGACTGTCATGTTGCTGACTGTCATGTTGCTGACTGTCATGTTGCTGACTGCCATGTTGCTGTCTGTCATGTTGCTGACTGCCATGTTGCTGACTGTCATGTTGCTGACTGCCATGTTGCTGTCTGTCATGTTGCTGTCTGTCATGTTGCTGACTGTCATGTTGCTGACTGTCATGTTGCTGACTGCCATGTTGCTGTCTGCCATGTTGCTGACTGCCATGTTGCTGACTGTCATGTTGCTGACTGTCATGTTGCTGACTGCCATGTTGCTGTCTGTCATGTTGCTGTCTGTCATGTTGCTGACTGTCATGTTGCTGACTGCCATGTTGCTGTCTGTCATGTTGCTGACTGTCATGTTGCTGACTGTCATGTTGCTGTCTGTCATGTTGCTGACTGTCATGTTGCTGTCTGTCATGTTGCTGACTGTCATGTTGCTGACTGTCATGTTGCTGACTGTCATGTTGCTGTCTGTCATGTTGCTGTCTGTCATGTTGCTGACTGTCATGTTGCTGACTGTCATGTTGCTGACTGTCATGTTGCTGACTGCCATGTTGCTGTCTGTCATGTTGCTGACTGTCATGTTGCTGTCTGTCATGTTGCTGACTGTCATGTTGCTGACTGCCATGTTGCTGTCTGTCATGTTGCTGACTGTCATGTTGCTGTCTGTCATGTTGCTGACTGTCATGTTGCTGACTGTCATGTTGCTGTCTGTAATGTTGCTGACTGTCATGTTGCTGACTGCCATGTTGCTGACTGTTATGTTGCTGTCAGTATTGCATTTTTGAAACAATATGCGCCATAAATATACGTGTATTTGATGTATAATCGCAATGTTCAATCAATCAGCTCATGGAGAAGCAGGTAAGAATTGTACTGATGGAAGTTCCAAAAATATATACGTTTTCCCTGATTAATCAATTAGAGAGGATGGAGGCAGATACAGTGACAGCAGTAGCTGATCAAGATGGATGAGGCCATTAGATCACTTAACATACAGATTGGGTTAGATTGGAAGTTCTAATGAACAGGTGCTCTTTCATCGGAGAGGGGATAGCTGACAGAACAAGGGACATCTTTGAGGGTTGTAAAGGCAATATGTTATGCAAAATGCATTTGCAATGTTATTCATTTGTTATTGCATTGTCCATTGCTAATGATAATCATGGAAGGGGTTCCCATTGGGCACAGACGTTAATTCAATGTCTATTCCACGTTGGTTCCATGGAATTTCATTGAAATGATTTGGAAACAACGTTTATCCAACCAGTGTGTGCCCAGTGGGTTACCTCATATCCGTTCCTTCTCTGGCTATGTTGCCAGATGTGTCTCATTGGGTCATATATTTTCAACTGCTAGAAACAAGCCACTTCCTCTGTAGTAATGGTGAAAACATAACGGTCACGAATCTGCGCTCAGTTTACTCTCAATGGCACTCAGAGGCTGCGGTACAGCGAAGCCTATTATCACATCAATAATTATCTGGGTGATTTTGTTTCTAGGTCGCACAGCAAGATATTTTTGAGCAAGTAATAGCAGACCGGAATGGCTTGTTTCAACTTGAACTAGCTAGCTAGTAAATATTAGCCAGATAGCCAGCTAGCTAGGTTAAATAAGAAAAGATGCATTAATCCAACGTTGGCTAGCAATAAAGATACTTGTAAACAAGTCAAGGTACCTACACAGCAGCTTCTCTCAATATTCTTCCACTTCATAGCCGCTTCAAGAAGATATTTACTCAAATAGTCTGAGCTTCATGTGTCTCACTTGACAGCATGAGGTTGGCGCCTGAAACAAATAATTTTTATCTACAGCAGGCATAAGCTATTACTGTAAAGAAATACAGTATGTTGGTGACATTTTTACAGTAGGCTTCCAATTACAGATAATAATGGTATTTTTCAGCATTTTAACCATAATGCAGCATTATTGCTGTAAAACACATGCACAGTATTTTACTGTGCATTATACAGTGTTTAACTGTTGAAAATTACAGAAAAGTCTTACAGTGTATGTGAGTACAGGAGTCTGCGTGTGTATGAGGTGTGTGTGAGCTTGTGTGAGCTTGTGTGTGTGTTTTATGTGAGTGAGTCCATCTTTGTGTCTTATTACAGGAGATGGCACAATGGCTGTTCAACAGTCTGACTGCCTGGAGATGTTTCTCAGTCTTTCGGTCCTGGCTTTGATGCACCAGTACTGTCTCTTATCCATTTCTTACACAAACCAAAATCCCACAAATTTACCATAAGCTTTTTTACACCAGCTTTTCCATATATCTGAAAGGGGTAAAGGGTAAAAAAAAACATGGTTAAAAGCCACCTAAAGACCTGATTTCAGCATTTTCACAGACCCTATAACAAAAATACAAGTATTGGGTTTAGGGTGACCACATTTAAAATACCCAAATGCGGGACAAAAGGATGATTTTGCGGGACATTCGCACAACAGTGTAGCCTACATGAAAACTTTTTGGGCAGCACCGACAGATGAAGCCTATTGAATCTCATTAGAATATGCATAAAATGCATACTCCGATTGCAACGTCTGCCTATGCCCACACATATTGTCTTAAGAATCTTTTATATTTTTAAACAACTTGGCACATCTTTATTTGGGGAGTTTCTCTCATTCTCTGCAGATCCTCTCAAGTTCTGTCAGGTTGGATGGGGAGCGTTGCTGCATGCACAGCTATTTTCAGGTCTTTCCAGAGATGTTTGATTGGGTTCAAGTCCGGGCTCTGGCTAGGCTACTCAAGGACATTCAGAGACTCAGAAGCCACTCCTGCATTGTCTTGGCTGTGTGCTTAAGGTCGTTGTCTTGTTGGATGGTGAACCTTCGCCCCAGTCTGAGGTCCTGAGCAAGTTTTCATCAAGGATCTCTCTGTACTTTGCTCAGTTCATCGTTGCCTCGATCCTGACTAGTCTCCCAGTCCCTGCCACTGAAAAACATCCCCACAGCATGCTGATGGTGCCAGGTTTCCTCCAGACGTGGTGCTTGTCATTCATGCCAAATAGTTCAATCTTGGTTTCATCAGAACAGAGAATCTTGTTTCTCATGGTCTGAGAGTGCCTTTTGGCAAACTTCAAGCGGGATGTCATGTGCCTTTTACTGAGGAATGGCTTCCGTCTGGCCACTCTACCATAAAGGCCTGATTGGTGGAGTGCTGCAGAGATGGTTGTCCTTCTGGAAGGTTCTCCCATCTCCACAGAGGAACTCTAACGCTGTGTCAGAGTGACCATAAGGTTCTTGGTCCCCTCACTGACCAAGGCCCTTCTCCCCCGATTGCTCAGTTTGGCCGGGCGGCCAGCTCTAGGAAGAGTCTTGGTGGTTCCAAACCTCTTCTATTTAAGAATGAGGGATGCCACTGTGTTCTAAGGGACCATGTATTTAGACAGTTTTGCAAATGTATTAAAAAAGGAATACAGAAATATCTAATTTACATAAGTATCCACACCCCTGAGTCACTACATGTTAGATTCCCCTTTGGCAGTGATTACAGCTGAGTCTTTCTGGATGCGTCACTAAGAGCTTTGCACACCTGGATTGTACAATATTTGCCCATTATTCTTTAAAAAATGATTCAAGCTCTGTCAAATTGGTTGTTGATCATTGCTAGACAACCATTTTCAAGTCTTGCTATAGACTTTCAAGCAGATTTAAGTCAAAATTGTAACTCGGACACTCAGGAACATTCACTGTCTTCTTGGTAAGCTCCAGTGTAGATTTGGCCTTGTGTTTTAGGTTATTGTCCTGCTGAAAGGTGAATGTATCACCCAGTATCTGTTAGAAAACAGACTGAACCAGGTTTTTCTCTAGGATTCTGCCTGTGCTTTATCTCAATTCTGTTTCTTTTTTATTCTAAAAAACTCCTCAGTCCTTAACGATTACGTGCATACCATACCCATAACATAATGCAGCCACCAGTATGCTTGAAAATATGGAAAGTGGTTCTCAGTAATGTGTTGTATTGGATTTGCCCCAAACATAACACTTGGTATTTTGGACAAAAAGTGACACTGGCCATATTCAACAGTGTGCGAGAGTGCTCTGATATCAGAGTAGATAGCCAGAATTAACAATGTCCATTGAAACGCACAACGACTATACCACTTTGCTAAGAATGATGTGAATAATCAAGTCAATAAATGTTGGTTAGTTAGTTAGATTTCAGATAGTAAATATACTGCCTGCCAAGTTCGATGTATTAGTATCCAACTAACGTTAGGTAACTAGCTAACATACCAGTACATACTGCTGTAATGCTATGCGGTTCGGAAGGATAGCGTAGCTAACAAATTGTCAACCAACATAACGTGTAACGTAACTTATTTCAAAAGTCATTACTTTATTACATTGCTCAACATTTAATTTAATTTAATTTTTTAACTAGGCAAGTCAGTTAAGAACAAATTCTTATTTACAATGACGGACTATTTTATGATTATTTTTTATTTATTTCACCTTAATTTAACCAGGTAAGCTAGTTGAGAACAACTTCTCATTTACAACAGCGACCTGGCCAAGATAAAGCAAAGCAGTGCGACACAAACAACAACACAGAGTTACACATGGAATAAACAAGCGTACAGTCAATAACACAATAGAAAAAAATAAAGTCTATATACAGTGTGTGCAAATGGCGTGAGGAGGTAGGCAATAAATAGGCTATAGTAGCAAAGTAATTACAATTTAGCAGATTAACACTGGAGTGATAAATGAGCAGATGATGATGTGCAAGTAGAGATACTGGTGTGCAAAAGAGCAGAAAAGTAAATAAAAACAATTTGGGGATGAGGTAGGTAGATTGGGTGGGCTATTTACAGATGGACTATGTACAGCTGCAGCGATCGGTTAGCTGCTCAGATAGCTGATGTTTAAAGTTAGTGAGGGAAATATAAGTCTCCAGCCTCAGCGATGTTTGCAATTCGTTCCAGTCACTGGCAGCAGAGAACTGGAAGGAAGGCGGCCAAAGGAGATGTTGGCTTTGGGGATGACCAGTGAGATATACCTGCTGGAGCGCGTGCTACGGGTGGGTGTTGTTATCGCGACCAGTGAGCTGAGATAAGAGCTTTACCTAGCATAGACTTATAGATGACCTGGAGCCAGTGGGTCTGGCAACGAATATGTAGCGAGGACCAGCCAACGAGAGCATACAGGTCGCAGTGGTGAGTAGTATTTGGGGCTTTGGTAACAAAGCGGATGGCACTGTGATAGATTGCATCCAGTTTGCTGAGTAGAGTGTTGGAAGCTATTTTGTAGATGACATCGCCGAAGTCGAGGATCGGTAGGATAGTCAGTTTTACTAGGGTATGCGTGAGTGAAGGAGGCTTTGTTGCGAAATAGAAAGCCGATTCTAGATTTGATTTTGGATTGGAGATGTTTAATATGAGTCTGGAAGGAGAGTTTACAGTCTAGCCAGACACCTAGGCATTTGTAGTTGTCCACATATTATAGGTCAGAACCGTCCAGAGTAGTGATACTAGTCGGACGGGCGAGTGCGGGCAGCGAACGGTTGAAAAGCATGCATTTGGTTTAACTAGCATTTAAGAGCAGTTGGAGGCCACGGAAGGAGTGTTGTATGGCATCGAAGCTCGTTTGGAGGTTAGTTAACACAGTGTCAGAAGAAGGGACAGATGTATACAGAATGTGGTCGTCTGCGTAGAGGTGGATCAGGGAATCACCCGCAGCAAGAGAGACATCATTGATATATACAGAAAAAAGAGTCGGCCCGAGAATTGAACCCTGTGGTACCCCCATAGAGACTGCCAGAGGTCCGGACAACAGGCCTTCCAATTTGACATACTGGACTCTGTCTGCGAAGTAGTTGGTGAACCAGGCGAGGCAGTCATTTGAGAAACCAATGCTATTGATTCTACCGATAAGAATATGGTGATTGACAGAGTCGAAAGCCTTGGCCAGGTCGATGAAGACGGCTGCACAGTAGTGTATTTTATCGATGGCGGTTATGATATCGTTTAGTACCTTGAGCGTGGTTGCTCAGCGGAGAAGGTACGGTGGGATTCGAAATGGTCAGTGATCTGTTTATTAACTTGGTATTCGAAGACTTTAGAGAGGCAGGGTAGGATGGATATAGGTCTACCCCGGCCAAACCCTAACCCGGACAATGCTGGGCCAATTTTGCACCGCCATATGGTACTCCCAATCACGGCCGGTTATGGTACAGCCTGGAATCAAACCAGGGTCTGTAGTGACGCCTCTTGGACTACGATGCGTATTTTGGGTAATTTAGTACGACATCTGGGAACTTTTGGCATACTAACTATATCCATACTTTGACCAATAAGCATGCTATATACTCAAATCACATCACAAATAGTATTGTTAGTATGAGTATTCGAACACAGGTCTATTCTCCTTGATTCTACTTCCATTTTATTCAGAATCGACTTTATCATCCGCTTCCGCCATCTTTCCTCACTAGTTCCGAATACACGTCGCCTGATGCCTCCTTGTTGATGTTCTGTTCCAAAACCATCTAACCAAAACAGAGTGTTATGTTTCACTATATTGGATCATTCCAATATATTGGTATCAATCCGCGGCGGAAGGATAGATCCGAGGTGAGGATTTACAGATTCACTCCCGTGTACACCTGTGTCACGGCTGGGGTCCGCCACTATATGTAGACCCCATGGCCGTGACACACGTTCTCTTTCATTTTCTCGGCAGACGTTCGTATGGTTTGAGGTACAAACTTTCTGAAGTTCGCTTGGTGTCACTGGTAAGTGTAATATCTTGCGTGAAAGTATACTCACTAGTGTTTGCAGCCTGGAGCAGCTGGCCAGTTGGCCAGCCCCTCCTCTTGAGTGCTCCACTCGCTGTGTGCGGTTGATCTGTATCTTCTGCCCATGGTTTGTCGTACTTGTGTTTCGTTAGTGTTACACTACGACTCCGTGTGCATCTATTAGTATGGTGGCTCTTGCTGCCACAAACTGTAATTTACCTTACACAACTTGTCGGCTGGCTTGTTCTATGTGTGTGCTGTGAATTGCTTTAACATGCTGTTCCCTGCGCAATAGGCGTGTGTTCTCTGCTAATTACCCTGCTGTTTTTTTTTCTTGTTCTTTCCCCTGTAGAGTGTAAGAGTATCATGGTGGCCTTTCCACTACGTTGAGACTGGAGTTCCTTAACGGAGTTACTCCATCATATGGCTGTTTTTACTGCTTGGATTAAACCGGCTAGGTAATATTGCACTTGGCGTAAAACAAAAAAACGAATAAATCAAATCCATTACCTGGTTGCTGTTTTTTTGTATGCCTGTTTTTTCCCACGCGGGTCTTACCCGTTTTTGCTTGAGGTACTGGATAATTTATCCCTCACCGGGTTCCTATTCCTCCAAACGGGTCATGACATAAGCTCTCCCAGGGTATCGGACCCCTGCTCCGTGGCCTTGTTGGCTTGGCTGAACTTATGGCTTCCCTTTGTGACAGGTGTGATTGTGGCTTCCGGAGAGGGCGGTGGAGCGCCCTACTGGATGCCTGTTTTATGTTGTGTTCTCAGAACGCCTGCGCCTGGCGCGATTGTAGGCCATGCGCAAGTGGGTCGGCTAGGCTAAGGCTGGGTACGAGCTCCATCCCTCAGGAGTGATGCGCCAGTGAGCTGTAAGTACCTCTCCCAGGAAGCATGGCCAGAGCCACCTCTGGCAGAGCCCATCTGCTGCCAGGCCTGGACGGGGGCAGGAGTCGGGGCCACCATAAACGGAGGGCGCATGCCCTGCGACAGAAGGTTGATAGCTTCAATGGAGACGACAGCTGTTCCCTTTTGGCCAGTGATAGGCTGTTCCTGGGGGACGATGCTGGCACTGTTCACCACCATCAGCGGGGCTACCAGGCCATCAGAAGCCGGCAGCGGGGCTTCATCGCCCCCACCGGTTCGAGAGGCTATGAGGAGCCTACTCACTCGGGTAGCAACTGCACCGGACATCAAACTGGTGGACAGTTATGACTCTCCATCTGTCTCCATCTCTGCTGAGTTCCGCGAGGCCTTGCAGGAGAGCTGGGCCTCTGCCAGGGGATGCTTCCGATTCACAGCAGAGACTGGACTATGGAGTTATGTAGTGGGCGCAGAGTCACTCGGCCTCCGGGAGTCCCCGACCATGGACACCATGACAGCTGCCATCGTCCTCCCGGACAGGGAGATTATAGGGTGGAACCCGCGACTGAAGCCAGGACCCCCCCCAGGGTTTTTGATGCGAACTTGAAAGCCGCCTTACCAACACGACTATGGTACTGCAGGCCTACCTGCAGACTTTGTTGCCCCGGCTGCAGGAGGACACAGAGGAGCTCCTCCAGGAAGTGATGGAGGTGTCTTGCCTGCGCTCCCTGCTCCAGAGGGATGTGGACGGGCCATGGCGCAGGTGGTTACCTCCCGGCGCCATCTCTGGCTGGCCAAATTCCGTCTACCAGCTGCTCTCCAGAGCACATTTGCCACTCTCCCCATCACCCCAGGGCTGACGTTTGGCCCAGGGGTTGATGACATTCTGGAGCAGACCGATAAAGTTTGTAGGGACTGGGAGACCCTGAGACGGTTCATGCCACCTCCTCAGGCCCCAGGTCCAAGGCAGGGGGGGGTGTCCCTCTCCTGCCCCATCGCTTCATGCTGGGGGACGACAGCAGGGAGTGTCACAGCGTGCGGTGGCGCAACGACCTGTCAAGTGTCACCGCCATAGGGACGTGCCTGGGGGACCCAGGCGCTCGGGGCGCTAGAGAGGCGGGCCCCGGCAGCCCTCGGTCGCTTCTCCCCGTCTCAAAGGGCAAATTGGGAGGAGGGTGTGGAGTCCCCCTGGGTGTTGTCCACAATGCTCAAGGGGTTCTGACTCCACTTCCGGTGCCAGCCCCCGTCCTTCAGGGGCCTTCGTGTCACCACGGTGGCCAACCTTTTTGGCAGGAGTGGGTGGAATCCGCCCTGACCTGCCAATGCCTGTTGGGCTTGCTGACGGCTGCCTCGTTGCTGATTCCCCTGGGCCTGCTCCATCTCCAACCTCTTCAACGGCAGTTCAACTCACACTGGCTGCACCCGAAGCGCCACCGTCACCGCCAGCTGCGGGTGACCGCACAGTGCCTCAGGGCATTGTTGAGGTGGTGCTGTCGCTCCTTTCTCTTAGGTGGGGTGGAGATGCTGAGGTTGGGTACTCCATGTCAGAGCAAACAGGGCCTCTGTGCTTAGATGCTCTGGCTCACGATTGGCCAGGGCTGGAGCTTTACGTATTCCCCCCTTTTCCCCTGATCCAGGCTGTGCTGGACAGGACCAGGATGGTGGATCATCGTCTGCTGCTGGTGGCCCCATACTGGCCCAGACGACCCTGGTTCAGCCTTCTCCTGTCCCTGTTGTCTGGGACACCTAGGCAACTGCCCCTGAGACCCTGCTGTCTCAGGCCGGGAGAACTCTGTGGCATCCGAGACCGCACCGCCTCAGTCTGTGGGCTTGGCCGCTGAACGGCACCAATGGTCCATGTTAGGACTACTGGAGGGCGTAATGTACACCATGCAGAGCGCAAGGGCACCGTCTACTACCGCGGCATACCAGTTGTGTTGGCGGTTGTTCTGCTCTTGGTGCACTGGTATTGAGGTTGTGCCCGAGTCATGCGGGGTGCAGTATGTCCACCAATACCTGCAGTCTCACTTGGATGAGGGCTTGGCAGCCTCTACACTGAGAGGGTATTTGACCGCTATATCTGCCTGCCATGTGGGGTGGATGGACAGGCCAGTGGGGTGCCATCCCTTGGTCTCCAGGTTTATGAAGGGTTTTCATTGCCTGTGTCCAGCTAGCACCCGCTCAATGGCAAGCTGGGATCTGGATGTGGTCTTGGCAGCTTTGGCAAAGCCGCCTTTCGAACAGTTGGAGTCTGCCTCCCTGAAACACCTCTCTATGAAGGTGGCTTTCTTGGTAGCGATTACTTCCATGAAGAGGGTGGGTGAGCTCCATGCTCTTTCGGTAAGTTCTGAGTGCTACCGGATGGACCCCGGGGGGAGGAGTATATCTCTCCTCTCCAACCCTTCATTCCTCCCGAAGGTTCTGTCAGACAGGCATGTGAACATCCCTTTTATCCTGTCTGCTTACGACCCCCCGGGAGTGGCAGGGGACTCTGGGCCTCCCTCCGGCATGCTGTGCCCTGTGCGGACACTGGCTGCCTATGTGGAGTGGACATGGTCAGTGAGAACAACAGACCAGCTTTTAGTCCGCTATGATGAGAAAGTCCTGGGAGCTGGGTTATCAAAGCAGAGGCTCTCTCACTGGATTGTGGTCATGATTACGACAGCATACCACCTGGCTGGCAGGCCAGTGCTGGGATCTGTGGTGGCACATTCAACACAAGGTGTGGCTGCATCCTGGGCTCTACTGAGAGGAGTGCTCCTCGCTGATAGCTGTGCTGCGGCCAGCTGGGCTTCCTCTTGTACCTTTGCTAGGTACTATTGGGTAAATGTGGCACCTCCCTCTGAGGTTGGTTCAGCGGTCCTGGGCATCGCCTCCCCTTCCGGCGACTGTGCCAGGACCCCCCTTCCACATTGATGGCCCCTGCGTCTCGGTCCCGCGCTGGGACTTCGCCGCTGGCTGGCCAGATCCCTCTAGCGCCGACTAAATCTGGTACGGGTATACCAATATATTGGAGTGATCCAATATAGTGAAACATAACGAAGGTTACATATGTAACCAAGGTTATGTGAGCTATATGGATCACTCCAATCCTCTACGGTGCTAGAGGCGCCTCAGAAATGATGTAGAGAATGTGTGTCGCAGCCATGGGTCTATATATAGGGGCGTACCCCAGCCGTGACACAGGTGTACGAGTGAATCTATAAATCCTCACCTCGGATGTATCCCTCTGCTGCGGAGTGATACCAATATATTGGAGTGGTCCATATAGCTCACATAACCGTGGTTACATACGTAACCTTCGTTTGACACACCCACTACTTTCCTGTTGACACACCCACTTGCCCATACTTAGGTCGCCATATTGGGATGCAGCTACCCCCTTCTCCGAGAGTCTCATCTTTCGATAGGTGGTGAGTTTGTTGCTTGGTTTGGGTTTTACACACGATTTTGTGATGATTTTCTTGTCCGGGTGTGTCATGTGTAGCAGCTTTTTTTCTATCACAAGCCCCATGTTTTGGAAGAGGGGCAAACTTTATATCGGCAGAAAGAGGTGATTAAGCTGCAGCCACTACAATAGATAAATCAATAGCACAAAAAATAACATGCAGTGATAAAAATTGTATAATGCTGACCCCTGATGGCAGTAAGTGTTAACTAAAGCATTTTCTGCATTCCCAAATCATTGAAGTCAAATAAACAGTATTTTAATTTGTTCATGATCATGCACTTTAATTTCAGTGAAGGTAAATTAAACTACTGAATGAGCAGTCTCATGTGATCATTTATAAATTGTAATGACCTAGGAGTAGTTATTCTGAAGTTTTGCATTTACTGCATGTGTAATATTTATTTTATCATAATCAAACGCATATTTGAGATTTATCTGTTTTGACTAGATGGGATACATTTTTGTCAGATTTGACATTTGGCAGCAGGTTAGGAGAATTTAGGCAGCAGGTTAGGATAATTAATTTAGCAGGTTATGAGAATTATGCCGTGTTCAAAACTACTGGGAACTCTGAAATCTCCGACTTCCGTCCGTTCAAGACAACTGGGAACTTGAAAAAAAAACGTGCTACGACTGGGAAAAATCGTTTTGAACGGTCATCCAACTCGGAATTAGAAGTCAGAATATCGGACATATTTCTAAAGCTCCGTCATTCCGACCTGAAAATCAGTGACATCATGATTTGACCTCGTTTTTTCCCTTTTCCCAGTTGAATTGAAAGCACCACAAGTTTCAAATTCAGACATTCTTGAACGCGGCATAAGAATCACCAAGATCTGACCTGTAGTAGGAGCTTCATTGATGACGTGTCTTTACAGCGCATTCTTTTCTGCGCAAAACGGTTCAATGGTGCCACGCAAACTGTGCTGATCCTTCAAGTGGCACCAGTTTAACACAACAGGAATCGGATAAAGGACACCATGGGCAGTGAGTTATTTTTTTCTAACGTCTGTCGATGTATCTGTGAATTGCATGTTAAATGTATATTTTTAACGTTTAGCTAGTTAGATTGGCTGTGAACGGACATGTATTGTAGCTTGCTACTAGCTAGCCAATGACAATGCTAACGTAAAATGAAGAATATTATAACGTTAGTTAACGGAATGGGATGCTAACGGCAGGAGGCAGCTAACCTAGTCGCTGCTGACTTTAGCTAACGCTTCTCATGAAGTGCCCACAAATTGTTGACCCTTGGCACTTAGTTGGGACATTTTAGATTGCTGTGTGCACCTTCAACATTCGCTAACTAGTTACCCTCTACAGTCTTTGTCATTCTAGGAAATGTTACTAGCTAGCATAGTCTGTTGTAACAGTGTCAGTACCTGTGCGCAGAGATACTGCCTGATTCAAGTCTTTGCAATGACAGTGACATCAGACAACCTAGGTGGTTCGAGCTCTGAATGCTGATTGGTTGAAGCCGTGGTATATCAGACCGTATGATAACATTTATTTTTACTGCTCTAATTACGTTGGTAACCAGTTTAAAATAACAATAATGCACCTCAGGCGTTTGTGATATATGGCCAATATACCACGTCAAAGGGCTGTGTCTGTCCTAGCACTCTTCGTTGCGTCGTGCGTTAGAACAGCCCTTAGCCGTGGTATATTGGCCCTAAACCACACCCCCTTGGGCCTTATTGCTTAATTATGACTAGTTTGCTTCTAGCTTGCTTACATTTTTTTGAATAAACCACTGGCATTCCCAATGAATGTCAACTTCTTTGAAGAACTAAGGTTAGCTGTCCAGCTGCAGTAGATATTAGAGGTCGACTGATTATGATTTTTCAACACCAATACTGATTATTGGACAATCTAAAAAATGTGTGTAATAATGACAATTACAACAATACTGAATGAACACTTTTATTTTATCTTAATATAATACATAAATAAAATCAATTTAGTCTCAAATAAATAATGAAACATGTTCAATTTGGTTTAAACAGTGGCGTGCCGTGGGCCTGGGCCTTCAGTGAGGTACTACACAGTCCCACCCGAATTAATCCACCTCTTATTACCATCATTATGATGCCATGGCTCTAGACACTATACATTTAGACAGAAACGCAGTATAACCAGGCGTTGCGTCACCTTGAAATTGACAAATTGACATTTTTGGGTAAACAGTGTTTACCCAAAAACATGACACAATCAATGAGTCTTTTCAATATTTCCCTTCACCTTTTCATTGTGCAGCTCCGTTGCCCTGCGCGCTTGTTCGTTGAGCTGTAGATCCACTCCGGTGTCCCCAAAAGTTTTCAAAAGAACCATTGCTTGTAAGTGCCCAGCCGTACTTTGGTGTCTTGTTGCTGCCTTGGTTAGACAACTCAAGTTTGCAAAGCCAGTGTGACGCCAAACACCAAATCGATCACTTGCAAATAATAGGCATTCCCAGCAGTACAGTTTGCAGTGCTTCTCGGAGCCTGTGAGCCATTGATAGCGCTCGTAGTTGGAACCCCTTTCCCGCCTGTGACAGGCTTTGTAGCGTCGGCGTCGGGCGACCTCTCCTTACAATGTCTAACTTTTCTTGAAAAGTTCGTCTTGAGAATGGCGTTATAATTATATCCTCGACCAAATTGATATCTTCTCCTCCTTCCGCCATTGTGGGTTGAAAAAACAGCTTAGTAGTACGCGAATTAATTCGTTTATCAAATTCAGTTTCCTAGATCTGCATAGACCTGCCCATAGGACCTGCCTCTCAATATTGGTAATCCAATCAAAAGACGTGCACGCACTACGCCTGCTAGCTGGCTCCTGTGTAACACTGGAGCCAGCCAGCAGGCGTACAATAGCCAACTATAAAGCTGATTGGTTGACACTAAATTTTCATTTCCATTCACTATAAGCTACAAGCGCTCGCACTGTTGATTCTGAAGGCCTGAGGGCAGATTTTAGACCCCTGGCAACACATGATGGCTGAATATGATTGGATAAAAGATCTAACATAAAGACCAGCCCTCCAAATCTCAACCTGGGGCTGGAAGCAGTGCAACCAAGAGGAAAGCTATGAAATGAAGAGTATAACTCTTACTCTGGGGAATAATTTAATACATATTTGTGGGAAAATATATATATATATATTTTCTGATATTCTGATGATGTTTAAGGCCAGCAGAGAAGGCCTTGCTGGCCCTGACGGCCCACCACTGGGTTTAAATAATGCAAAAACAAAGTGTTGGAGAAGAAAGTAAAAGTGCAATATGTGCCATGTAAAAAAGCTAATGTTTAAGTTCCTTGCTCAGAACATGAGAACATATGAAAGCTGGTGGTTCCAGCTTCCAGCTTCCAGTCTTCAATATTCCCAGTTAAGAAGTTCTAGGTTGTAGTTATTATAGGAATTATAGGACTATTTCTCTCTATACCATTTGTATTTTATATACCTTTGACTATTGGATGTTCTTATAGGCACTATAGTATTGCCAGCCTAATCTCGGGAGTTGATAGGCTTGAAGTCATAAACAGCGCTGTGCTTCAAGCATTGCGAAGACCTGCTGGCAAACGCAGGAAAGTGCTGTTTTAATTAATGTTTACAAGCCTGCTGCTGCCTACCACTGCTCTATCAAATTATAGACTTAATTATAATATAATAAACACACAAATACGAGCCTTAGGTCATTAATATGGTCAAATCCGGAAACTATCCGGAAACTATCATTTCGAAAACATTTATTCTTTCAGTGAAATACGGAACCGTTCCGTATTTTATCGAACAGGTGGCATCCATAAGTCTAAATATTGTTGTTACATTGCACAACCTTCAATGTTATGTCATAATTATGTACAATTCTGGCAAATTAATTACGGTCTTAGTTAGAAATGAATGGTCTTCACACAGTTCACAACGAGCCAGGCGGCCCAAACTGCTGCATATACCCTGACTCTGCTTGCACAGAACGCAAGATAAGTGACACAATTTCCCTAGTTAATATTGCCTGCTAACATTAATTTCTTAACTAAATATGCAGGTTTAAAAAAACATACTCGTGTATTGATTTTAAGAAAGGCATTGATGTTTATGGTTAGGTACATTGGTGCAACGACCGTGCTTTTTTTTCGCAAATGGGCTTGTTAAATCGTCACCTGTTTGGCGAAGTAGGCTATGATTCAATGATAAATTAACAGGCACCGCATTGATTATTTGCAACGCAGGACAAGCTAGTTAAACTAGTAATATCATCAACCATGTGTAGTTAACTAGTGATTATGTTAAGATTGATTGTTTTTTATAAGATACGTTTAATGCTAGCTAGCAACCTACCATGGCTCCTTGCTGCACTTGCGTAACAGGTGGTCAGCCTGCCACGCAGTCTCCTCGTGGAGTGCAATATAATCGGTGTCCAAAAATGCCGATTACCGATTGTTATGAAAATTTGAAATCGGCCCAAATTAATCGGCTATGCCGATTTTAATCGGTCGACCTCTAGCAGATATAATGTATTTCTATTGCCTCTGTTAATCTGCTCTCATCAGCCTAGCTATAGGCCCACTAGTTTGTTCCCACATACAATATAGCTAGTTAGCTAACTAGCTAGTTAGTAGCTTATTGACTATGTCTGTAAATGTGAGTGGAGCCTAATTTTTGCATGCATGGGAGTGATGACGTTTCATCCTGATAAAGTGTAACTATCTTGCAATGGTTAGGACAACTTATTTTGCTGTGTATGTTGTATGTCGTTTTCCCCCCCAAAGAAACTAACCAACCTCGTGTTTTTTTTTTACAGTCAAATTTTTGGAAGTCATAAAGCCGTTTTGTGCGGTCTTACCCGAGATTCAGAAACCAGAGAGAAAGGTATAGTATACCGCAATCTCTCCTCTCCTCACAATCTTAGCTCTAGTGATGTTTCTAAAATCTCCCTCTTTTACCTCTACAGATTCAGTTCAGAGAAAAAGTACTATGGACTGCCATCACTCTCTTCATCTTCCTGGTGTGCTGCCAGGTTAGTATCTGCTGAGCATCTGTCTCTGTGTAATTCTATATATTGTATGGTTCTTGCAGAGAAGCCCTGCCTGTCTTTGGTCTTATTATCACTAGCTGATAATATGGTTAAGGCCACAGGTAATGATGACTCAATGAGTGTAGTTATAACTCTTGTGGGTACAGTGTATTGGGTTCATTCTTTCTCTTTGTCTCCTGTCCTCCTAGATTCCCCTCTTTGGCATCATGTCCTCGGACTCTGCAGATCCCTTCTACTGGATGAGAGTAATCCTGGCCTCCAACAGAGGTGAGAAACAAACAATCTGGTTCTACTTAGTTTGAATGCTTGCCTGTGTCTGTAATCATCAGTCCATATGGAGGAAGACAAGTTTGAACTGTGCGTCCCTAGTAACAGATTCGGCCCCGCCCACAAAGGGTTTTTAAAAAAGGGTTCTCTCATTGAAATGCATTAATTTTAGTGCTGCGTTAAATGGCTTAAATATATATATTTTAAATAACCAAGTGTTCTATCTATAACCGAGTTGATGCCTGATATATGATGTGTAAAGCCAGCAGTCTAATTATTTCAAGCTACAATGCCAAGGTGGTAAAATGCTAATTCAATAACTGCATGCACGCTGGTGTCCCGTGCCATTGTAAAAACAGACACATTTGCTGGGTCTGTAGTGAGTGGGAACAATATCATAGTTTTTGCTTTGCTTCTTCTCCACTGCAGTGTATTTCTGGAGGCTTGGACTGGAAATATATCGTGCAGATTAGCTGGTTGGATAGCCAGCCAGTCATGATATTGGCTGCTAAGTAGCTACAGTTACTACTAGTAGCTAGCTAATAGAAGAGAATACTGAAACGAATGTTTGTCAAGTGTCATGACTGCATGTTATGTATACCTAGCTAGCTATATAGCTTGAAGCTAGGCAGAAGCGTTGTCACTCTTCACTGCAGAAAGTGTGTGTGTGCGTTTTGAACATGACAACTTTCAAGCAACCCAAAGATGGTAAGCTATCTATTTGGGTAACTATTTTCGAATTAGGCATTAGTTTCATAACCCAATCTAGCGAAGTTTGCAAGCTAGCTTTATCTGGCCTGCATATCAAATAATCAAATCAAATGTATTTATTTAGCCCTTCTTACATCAGCTGATATCTCAAAGGGCTGTACAGAAACCCAGCCTAAAACCCCAAACAGCAAGCAATGCAGGTGTAGAAGCACGGTGGCTAAAAACTCCCTAGAAAGGCCAAAACCTAGAGAGGAACCAGGCTATGAGGGGTGGCCAGTCCTCTTCTGGCTGTGCCGGGTGGAGATTATAACAGAACATGGCCAAGATGTTCATAAATGACCAGCATGGTCAAATAATAATAATCACAGTAGTTGTCAAGGGTGCAGCAAGTCAGCACCTCAGGAGTAAATGTCAGTTGGCTTTTCGTAGCCGATCATTAAGAGTATCTCTACCGCTCCTGCAGTCTCTAGAGAGTTGAAAACAGCAGGTCTGGGACAGGTAGCACGTCCGGTGAACAGGTCAGGGTTCCATAGCCGCAGGCAGAAAACAGTTGAAACTGGAGCAGCAGCACGGCCAGGTGGACTGGGGACAGCAAGGAGTATGAAATGTTCTGCCTTGTTTGTCGATCTTTAATGCTACCTAACAATGCAGTACCAACCTGACTAGCTGCCCATCCAACCAGCTAGTAATAGGCAGCTAGCTAATAGTGCTGAGTGATTAGTGCTTTGTCATTTCGGTTTGATTTAAACAAAAAATAATAACGAATTTGGGTATTTAAAAAAAAAAATCACAATGCATTATGAAATGACATTCAAATGTTTTTTCTTCATGTTATATTTCTAATCAGAAAATAATTAACATTCAATTGCCAAAACATTTAAAATATTTGATTGTCTCTGTCAGGTCCACATTGGATAGACATCAATAGGAAATTACTATAAAATATTTCAGATGTGTATATTACTTTGTTTTTATTTGACTTTATTTTTTAATTCCTTAAAGTCATCATCTCATCTCTGCTCAGGCAGTAGCAGCCAAACAGCTCTGTGCTCCCCAAATACTGTACTGTCTTTAGTCATCTTATTTTGCTAGGCTAGCCTGCTCAAGCATGCTGCAGAGCTGTCTGAGAATCCTTTTACTAGTTCTTCAAAGTAAAAGACAGTTCCTGTAAGTATATCTCCATCCCTCTGTTGTTGTGTACATTCCTCATGAGGTCTGTGTGAAACTAACTGAACATAGTTAAAAGTGTATTCGTTCTTGCGCTGAACTAGGTTGAATATTTGCTTTATGGAAACTACAATTTCCTTCAGCCCAGTGCGCCACATCTTTCTTGACGTGATTTCTCATGATTAGTTTTTCTCTGTAGAGAAATGGTGCGTTGGGCTCACCAAAACCCTCAACTAAATGGAATTCAAGTAATTGAACAGCTGTCGGTTAATTAGTTGTTTAATATCCAAAAAAAGGAAATGACGGTAAATCGCTCAGCACTACTAAAGATTTATAGTACAGAAAATACATTCTTCAAGTCCAAGTTGGATATTAGAAGTGCTGTACTTACTAAAGAATCTATTGTACTGCCAGTTAAGATGGCATGAATATGATCTTAACCAGGAAATATAGCATTTAACTTCAAACAAAACACAGCGTTCTAAAGCTTTACCCTTCCTGGTTGTTGCTAAGCTAAACAATGGGCTCACTTCATTGACCCAGCGGTCTAAGGCACTGGATCTCAGTGCTTGAGGCATCACTACAGACACCCTGGTTCGAATCCAGGCTGTATCACAACCGGCCGTTCTTGGGAGTCCCATAGGGCGGCACACAATTGGCCCGACGTTGTCCGGGTTTGACCCGTGTAGGCCGTCATTGTAAATAAGAATTTGTTCTGAACTGACTTGCCTAGTTAAATAAACAAATATTGACACCTGTCTCCCTCCATTTATTAACGGCTCTCAATCTTGGCTACTGATCATGTTAGAAGCATCTATTACACCTTCACTGTTTGGTTCCCACCTCTTACATGGAGAAATAATTCTTCCCTGTGATGTTATCAGGTCTTATCTCTTTTTGACAAGCAGTCTTTGCAAAAGCTGACATTCTTTAGCTGATATCACTGTATTCAGAGCTTTGCCTTTGTTAGAATCCCCTTTTCCATTACAACAGTGTTGGTTCATAATAATGGTTGACTGGACTGTACTGTGATCCTCCACCATTCTACAGGTACTCTGATGGAGCTGGGTATCTCGCCCATTGTTACCTCTGGTCTCATCATGCAGCTGCTGGCTGGAGCCAAGATCATTGAGGTTGGAGACACCCCCAAGGACAGAGCACTCTTCAATGGAGCACAGAAATGTAGGTCCACCCTCTAATCATCTTGCACAGAAGCAGTTTTTACTAAGGAATGGGATTAATCATAATACGTTGAATTATGGTTATATAGCCACCTGGTAATTGTTCTGATTTGTGGGCTTGTATACGACCGGTATTAGAATAAGGGTCTCTAGCCTGTCATAAGGCTGGGGTGTATTCAGTATCCCATTGCAAAGTGTTTTTCCACTCACAACAGTCCAAGGATATTGAATGCAACAGTCTTCCTTTTTCTCTGCAGTGTTTGGCATGATCATCACCATTGGGCAGGCCATTGTTTATGTGATGACTGGCATGTACGGAGACCCCTCAGAGATGGGTGCTGGGATCTGCCTGCTCATCATCATTCAGGTTAGTTAGATCCCCCCCCAGTTCATATAAACAGTTAATTAATTGTACCCTTTAGGTACAGAGACCTAACTTTCACTATTAAAACCCTTTGGCAGCCATTTCTTTAATCTGTCAATCAGCCATGCTCAACAGTCTGCTCTGCTTTCATCCGCCTGGTCAGGTAGCCTAGTGGTTAAGAGCGTTGGGACAGTAACTGAAAGGTCGCTGGTTCGAATCCCTGTGCCGGAAAGGTGGAATAATCTGCCGTTCTGCAAGGCAGTTAACCCACAACTGCTTCCCGGGCGCCGTACCTCTCCCATTTCAGTTGAATGCATTCAGTTGTGCTGACTCGGTATACCCTTTCCCTTCCCTATTTTAAGCTCTCTCCTTCTTCCCCAGCTGTTTGTGGCAGGTCTGATTGTGCTGCTGCTGGATGAGCTGCTGCAGAAGGGCTATGGTCTAGGCTCTGGTATCTCCCTGTTCATTGCCACCAACATCTGTGAGACCATCGTCTGGAAGGCCTTCAGTCCCACTACTGTCAACACTGGGAGAGGTAGGTAGCACTAAGGCTACATATGACCAAAAGTAGGAGGACACGTGCTCGTTGAACGTCTCATTCCAAAGTCATGGGCATTAATATAGAGTTGGTCCCCCCCTTTGCTGCTATAACAGCCTCCACTCAGCCACAAGAGCAGTAGTGAGGTTGGGCGATTAGGCCTGGCTCGCAGTTGGTGTTCCAATTCATCCCAAAGGGAAGGCCCTATGGGGTTGAGGTCAGGGCTCTGTGCAGGCCAGTCAAGTTCTTCCTCACCGATCTCAACAAACCATTTCTGTATGGACGACACTTTGTGAACGGGGTCATTGTCATGCTGAAACAGGAAAGGGCCTTCCCCAAACTGTTGCCACAAAGTTGGAAGCACAAAATCATCTAGAATGTCATTGAATGCTGTAGTATTGAGTTCCAGTGAAGGGAAATAAGGGGCCAAGCCCAACCCATGAAAAACAGCCCCAGACCATTTTTTCTTCCTCCACCAAACTTTAGTTGGCACTATGCATTGGGGCAAGTAGCGCTCTCCTGGCATCCGCCAAACCCAGATTCATCCGTCGGACTGCCAGATGGTGAAGCATGATTCACCAGAGAATGCATTTCCACTGCTCCAGACTCCAATGGCGGTGAGCTTTACACCACTCCAGCTGATGCTTGGCATTGTGCATGGTGATCTTAGGCTTGTGTGTGGCTGCTCAGCTATGGAAACTAATTTCATTAAGCTCCCGATGAACAGTTCTTGTGCTGACGTGGCTTCCAAAGGCAGTTTGGAACTTAGTAGTGAGTGTTGCAACCGAGGACAGACAATTTTTATGCACTTCAGCATTCGGCGGTCCTGTTCTTTGAGCTTGTGTGGCCTACCACTTCGCGGTGGTGCCGTTGTTGCTCTTAGAAATGTTTACTTTACAATGACAGCACTTACAGTTGACCTGGGCAGCTCTAGCAGGGCAGAAATTTGACGAACTGACTTGTTGAAAAGGTGGCATCCTATGACGGTGCCATGTTGAAAGTCAATAAGCGCTTAAGTACAGGTCAATCTACTGCCAATGTTTGTCTTTGGAGATTGCATGGCTGTGTGCTCGATTTTATACACCTGTCAGCAATGGGTGTGGCTGAAATAGCCGAAACCACTAATTTCAAGGGGTGTCCACATACTTTTGTGTAACTAGTGTATGTGTATTTACAATGTGCTCTTGTTCTTCAGTCAGGGTTGTTCCCCCTGCTGTGCTGTGGTTAGTTAGGTAACCTTGTCTCTTGTGTCTCAGGAACGGAGTTTGAAGGTGCTGTCATTGCCCTGTTCCACCTGTTGGCAACCCGCACAGACAAGGTACGCGCCCTGAGAGAGGCCTTCTACCGCCAGAACCTGCCTAACCTCTTGAACCTCATCGCCACAGTCTTCGTCTTTGCTGTAGTCATATACTTCCAGGTCAGTGGACAGACAACCTGCTTTATAGCCTATATCGTCTTGGCTGTCATTTGATTGGTTTTACAAATGGCTTTCAATTCATTGCTTAAGTGACCTTTATGACCATTGGATCTGACAATGTGAACATAGATGTTCAGAACAAAAAGCTGCATGCATAGAATAATTGAAGACAAACGTTGAATCCCATTGGATTTCCGTGGTTGTTTTTGAAAGGTCTTGAACACTTCTCGCCTCCTCCTTCCAGGGCTTCAGGGTGGACCTGCCCATCAAGTCTGCCCGTTACCGTGGCCAGTACAACACCTATCCCATCAAGCTCTTCTACACCTCCAACATTCCCATCATCCTCCAGTCTGCCCTTGTGTCCAACCTGTACGTCATCTCTCAGATGCTCTCCACGCGATTCAGTGGCAACTTTCTGGTTAACCTGCTAGGCACCTGGTCTGTAAGTACCTGTCCACAATGACCTTTGAGTGTCGCTTCTGTGTTCATTACACAGAGGTGGAGACTTGCCTCACCCATGTTCATTACACCAGTACTATTTAAAAATGTACATCCACTTAGTTATTTTTTTCTCATCACTTTTAACCTTCATGGGGTTAAAACGGTACTGAATACTTCTGTGTGTTGTCTACTAGTGTGTGACTGTAAACAATGAAGTCTGTTTGATGCCATAGTGGTGGTTATGATCACATGTTTTGGACTACTATGACAGCACACTGGTAGTGTTGACAGATTAGACATTTCTTTCAGCAATCCTGTGTAAGAGAGCTAGCCTTCGGAATGTTTTAAGAGGGCTCCAGACTAACATTTCCCCTGGTCGCACTCAAGCCTCTGTTTTTCAGTTGGTGGCACCAGCCCAAGATTTGGTCGCACGCCCATAAAAAATGGGTAATGCATAACCATGGTAGCAATTGAAAGGGAACAGTTTGGAGATGATTGGAAAATTGATTTTATGTGCACTTTAATCTGAAAATACTCCTGATACATTCAGTAACATAAGAATATTCCTGGAAAATGTAGGGTAGAACGTAAGACCAAAAAATCTCTAAGTGGCCACACCTCTCCAAATTGTGCACAGTTCCTAAGTAATTTCAATGCCCTTTTATGACTCAAGAATCTTCAACTAGTAAGGTGCTTTTGAGCTCTCCTAGCTGTGCTGGTGAGGAACTACAGCAAGCACAACCCTGCATCCCCACCATCACACAATTTACTGTTTACGCAATCCAAAAACAGTCCATTTATAAGTCGCAATATGGGTGAGATGTGCATCACACATGATATTTCAGTGTTAGGCTTTCACAATGAAATTCAAGGAAAGTATCATCATTTTGATACACATAGAAAGGAGTTATGATTAGTGAGCGCGGTTTTCTTTCTGTGAGCTCAATGGCCAGTTTCTGTAGAGATAAATCAGATCAAGCCTGAACTATATGATGTGGTTTCCAACAGGCCAATATTCTACATACTTTAGTGCAAAAAAACGTGGTAATTATCTACAATGAACATACAGTAGTCCATTCTGCATTTGTCCGGTCTGTTTCTTTTACGCCTGCTATGTAAAAGAGACAGGAAGTCATAATCGAGAGTGACAGCGCGCTAAGCAACTACTCTATCTTGACCTGAAAAATACATGATCTAAGTGATTGATAGTTGGTATTCAACAGTCATAAAAGTATGCCTTATTGATTTACTTTGAAGAACGACTTAGATAGTGAATTTTTTCAGACTGCATAGGCAGTAGCTCTATAGAGATGACTTGGGGTGAAATAAAGTCATCAACTAAAACAAATGTAATATACACAACTGAGATATTTTATTAAAGTGATGTGAATAAATTATGGTTAGTAAGTGATGAAGTAACTACTATCATGGGAATTGTATTCAACCCACATAATGCATAGTGCATTTAATGTTTTAAAAAACTATCAAAATTGAAAACGGATTTTAATACTCAAACCGAACAGACTTCAAAAAGCACTAATCGCTCAGCACTACCAAGCAGGAATGCATAATTTAAGATTTTGATGTGCAACCTATTCCAGTGATTGTCATGAATTTGGGGTTGCATAATGTTGATGTTTTCTTTTATCCAAAAGAGATGTTTTGAGTGAGGTTGCAATGTAGAAAACATGTAACTCACACAGCTAAATGGTTGCAAAATGTGACTCAATGGTCGCAGTCTTGAACCCTGTTTTACTCATAACAGCCCTGATTGGGCTATGCTTACATGGAGAATCTATACTTAATTGATTGTGTGTTTTGTATAGGATACTTCCACTGGAGGACCAGCTCGTGCCTACCCAGTTGGAGGTCTCTGCTACTACCTCTCTCCCCCGGAGTCCTTTGGTTCTGTTTTGGATGACCCCATCCACGCTGCAATCTACATAGTCTTCATGCTGGGCTCCTGTGCCTTCTTCTCCAAGACATGGATCGAGGTTTCAGGATCCTCGGCCAAAGATGTGAGTCACTTGATGTATTTGCTTCATCTGTTACAGATGCACTTACTGTAGGTACACTGAAGTATGTGTGGTAGTTGCTAACTCTGCATGTCCTACAGGTGGCTAAGCAACTGAAGGAACAGCAGATGGTGATGAGGGGACACCGAGAGACCTCCATGGTGCACGAGCTCAACCGGTAAAAACATACACACCTTTGGTTGCACTCTGGCCCAAGTGTTAATTGCTGTGTGTTTTTCTACACATTTCAAAAATCTTGTGTTCTTTGTGAAGGTACATCCCCACGGCTGCAGCTTTCGGTGGCCTATGCATAGGTGGGCTGTCCGTCATGGCGGACTTTCTGGGCGCCATCGGTTCGGGTACTGGAATTCTATTGGCCGTGACCATCATCTACCAGTACTTTGAGATCTTCGTCAAGGAGCAGAGTGAAATGGGCAGCATGGGAGCGCTGCTATTCTAGAAACACCCTCCAACAGGCACCACAGACACACAGCCTCCACCCTTTATAAATTACTTACTTTTTATTTTGCATTGTATCTAATGCGCACAAATCAGTACATTCTGCCTCTGTGACCTCTTTCTCAGCTTCTTTGTGTTCCCAGAAGCTCTTGAGGGCTCATGCAGACTGGATCTCACTGGGAAAGAAAGATGGTACTTGACCCAGTGTTCAGGATGGAATTGCGTCTGTTCTGTCCCGTTGTTTTGTTTTTCAATACCATTTACCCTCTCTTCATCTGACCAGCCAGGCTACTCTGCTGATGGTCTTATCTTCTATAGAAGCTTGCTCAAGGAAATTGAAGACTGACACCATTTTAAAGGAGTCTGTTCTTAAACCAACAAGCACTACACCTGGACATTTTTGGAGAGTGGAAAGAAAGTCATGTCATGTTCATTTCAGGTCATTGTAAGCTGTGCATGGTGTTTGAAGAGCCACATTGGGGTAAAGAAAGTATAAATATACTTGTACATTCTTTAAATGGCTCTGGGAATCTCCAACGAGCTTTGTTGATTTTCATTTACTTTAAAAAAATGTTTAATCATGGAATATATTTGTATTCATGCTGGTCTTATCAATAGCATATGTTAGTACTTTGTCTCTGGGTCCTAAAGGAAAGTGTTTGTGTTGTGGTCTTTTATTCCCAGACAATCGCTGTAGAAACTGCCGATGTCATTGGATGACGATGGGTTTGGTAGGAATGGAATGGGGTTTCATTTAGTGTTTTTTACTTTCTGTATTGGACATAATTATGAAATTTGACTAGGATTTTATTTTATAGATCCTCATCCCCCACTGAAAACCATCAGTGACCCCCAAATAAAACACTACCAATATTTTTCAATAAAAGCTAGAAAACAACATTCTGTGTTGAACCTTCACATGGCATAAGTCACACTACAATATGCATCAAACAGGGTATATACCAATATTATTGTGGTACATACTGCCAGATGAGTGCAGTATAGGTTTCACTTCTCTTTGGTAGAGTACTGCCAAAGTCATCTGGTACTGTGGGTAGGAGTTTCCTGCACCACTGGTCCAGTCTCATTGTTTTTATCCTCATTATGGGGTTGTGTAATCTGATCCTAGATCTACCTCGATCTGTTGCACAAATCACCAGTGGCTGCCCAGATGACGTCATGAGACTGCGTCCAGAAATCGAAGCGAAGAGGGGTCAAAGGAAACGGAAGCCGGGCGGTTATTACATGGCTATGTGCACTGCAGCTAATTGTTGTACAAAAACCGTCGTTGCTTCTGATATAAGTAGAGGACCAACGGATATCACCACCGTCTGTCATGTCGTACTGTGAGCAAGAGGGTAATAGCGCACCTTAGATTTTCATTCATTTCGCTTGTCCAATTTATGTCATTGAAGGGGCTAGCATGGTAACGTTAGGTATCTAGGTAGCTTGCGAAGCAGGTCAGCGGTGCTTGTTCCAGCTTTATTGGTGCAGTAATTTAATGTAGCTTGGTTACAGTCAGTTATATGGTTTGAAGAGGTCTATAAATGGGGCAATCAGATTCTCAGGATTAATCTGATTTGTAAAGGAAGGCGAGACGAACACATTAACGTCCACGCTAGCCAGATAACTAAATTGCAAGGCTAGTAGATGACTTCAGGCAGAGCTGTCAAAGCGCTTACCAGAAGATACCGACCCTACTGTTACGCTTGTTTACACTAAGGTCAGAACGCAATCATGGTTCCATTTAGTTCTGACTAGGTGGCAATCAGCCATTCGCTTTGCCCACGACTACCCTGTGTGTGAACTACATCCCCGACACTGTTTTAACATTTATAAATGTCAATCATTGCTTGCAATATGGCTTTCGAAACATATGGCCCTTTACCTTTCATCAGCAAGAACCAATCCTTCAAATTAAAGATACACTTACATGCTGACCACACTGCTCGCGTTGCGTGCGCAAAATAAATGTACACATACATGTTATTCAATCATTGCGCCCACACTGCTCATGATATTCTGCGTAGCCAGGCATTTATAGAACTTAGTTCTATTTGTGATGCGCTGAAAGTCCCGCCTCTCCCATCTCCTCATTGATTTTTAGGAGCATATACCCACGTGGGTGGTAGTGGTAATGCACCTTACAGTTGGTTGCGACCATCATATAAAGTCAGAAGAAGCCTGAAGGAGGAGAGATTACTAGAAACTAACTTTCACCCTTTTATATGTGGATTAATTGTCGGAGTAGAGGACAATGTTAATATCCCAGGACAAATTAGTTGCAACAGCTAGCTAGCTGAATTGACATTAATGTTGAATGCTTTTCAACCTGTCCCCAAATCAAAACGAACTCTGAACCAACTATATTAATATTTCAACTTGTGTGTCCTGATCGCGTCTGGTGTGGGTGGAGAAAATCAACATGCACGCGGACGGTCTGGTCAGCATGTGTTCACACTGCACCTTAGGCTAGGGCCAAGAGCCTCCTTAGCCCTGGGCTAAGGACGATGTTAGCCTGGGGCTAAGCGGGTTTTCACACTTGCACATTCTAAAGTGGGCACCAACCTTAGCCCAGGACTAGCTGTCCCTGCTCCAGATGACTTTTTGGGATTTTCCAGTGTGAATCAGTGTCAGGAACAACTACTAGAATGCCCAGTCCAATCAAAAAAGCTGCACTGTTATTTTGACAAGAATTGACAAATTCATACAATTTAACCCTATCTGAGGACAAAAACCAAATCCATGCAAAAACATTGGTTGCTATGCCTAACAAACATGGTTATTATGGCTGGCTGGCTAATGTCTTCTCACTTATCAAACTAAAGCTACAAACACTACAAATGGAAAGGCAGCAAATGCTTCATTTGTCTGTTTTCATAGATTTTCCATTTACTTTTAAATGGCTATATCCATGATGATAATATTGTTGAATGATTCAGCCTAGATCAGAAAAGTTGATGCCTCGTTCATGCACACCAGTCTCTGTACAGGGGTGAGATTGAATTTCAAAAGTGAAACATTGTTTCAGATGGCGAAGTTTATACAAACCATCACTGTTGGAAATCAAATGCTAGGCTAGACGCAAGATGAAATAATGTGTTAATAAATGCCGTATTGCTTATAACATTGGTCACATGTTGGTCCGTTAGCTCTGGGCTGTGGAATATCAGTGTGATTACTTAGCCCAGGGCTAAAGCTTAGCCTAGGGTTAACAAATGCCTGTGGCTATGATAGCCCGGGGCTAAGAACAATGCAGTGTGAAAAGGCCTTTATAGCAGTTTCACATATCCATACCGCTATGGGTACCTCCATTCAACGAAACTACACTTCCCGAGTTACACCTACAGACAGATGTGCAGAGCATGCTAGATAGTTAAACGTACCTCAATGCAGGGATGGGATATGTCACTGTACTCCAATTTGTACCTTTATCCAAATCCACACTGCTCCGTCAAGAAGATTGAAATACTGCTCGTTTTTTTCTAAAAACTGCCCTTCTCATGCTCGCTAGCTGTAGCCACCGCAGCCATTTTGGAATGGCTTTGTCAGCCAATCATCTCCTTTGTTGTTTAACGCAACATGCCATTCCATAATGGCAGCTGTAGCTACTGCTAGCTAGCATGAGGATGAAAAGGGTTTTCAGAGAAAATAGCAGTATTTAAATCTTCTCGATAGAGCAGTGTGGATAAAGGTCAACTTTGAGTACAGTGGCATATCCCATCCCTGCATTGAGGTACGTTTTCCGACCCACGTCTTGCGCCGGCCCTACGGTGTCCTAATGTAACCATGATTTGCGTTCCGACCTCAGTGCAGCTCAGTGTAAACAAGCATAACAGTAGGGTCGGTATCTTCTGGCAATCGAAGCGCATGTCATGTCAGGTGACAGTTCAGTTTGTTTATATCTGGACCCTGCTGGTTAAACATAGTTAGTGGGCATTGATTCAGCATTCTGTTTACAGAACTCTGGTGAAAAACAGCTGTTGTCGAATTGTTAACTTAGCAGCTATTATGGCCAACATATTAATAGCCAACCACTTGCCTTGATCCAATAGATAAATGCATTTGTGTGTTTATTGGGTCAGTCAGACCATAATAACCATGAATTTGTATAATTGGTCTCCCACTTTGCTTTAATAAAGCCAGCCTGGAGACAAGGAAGGGGAAATGCAATTAGTATGTCATGGTCATAGCTCAGTGCCCGTTGTTTCCTTAGAGATGGCATCTTTTCATACCATCCTCTCACCTGTGTTTTCGCCTTGCCAGGTAAAGATTGCATCATCTTCGTTACCAAGGAAGACCATGAAGCACCTAGCAACGCTGAGCTCATTACAGATGACCCCAATGACCCCTACGAAGACCAGGGTAAGTGTGCTGTGAATTCATGTCAGGGATGTAGAAGGATTATAAAACACTCAACAGTAGTGTAGTCATTACAAAGATACTAAAAAGGTGAATTCTGAAGTTACAACCATATCAATTCAGTGCATTCGGAAAGTATTCAGACCCCCTTCACTTTTCCCACATTTTGTTACGTTACAGCCTTAATCTAATATGGAAATGTGGAAAAAGTCAAGGGGTCTGAATACTTTCCGAAGGCACTGTGTGTGTGTGTATAGAGAGAGAGATATTACACATTTAAAACAGAAATACCTTATTTACATAAGTATTCACACCCTGAAATTGAGCTCAGGGGTATCCTGTTTCCATTGATCATCCTTGAGATGTTTCTACAACTTGATTGGAGTCCACCTGTGGTAAATTCAGTTGATTGCACATGATTTGGAAAGGCACACGTCCCCACAGTTGACAGTGCATGTCAGAGCTAAAGCCAAGCCATGAGGTTGAAGTCAGACTCTCTAATTGTCCTTAGAGTTCCAAGACAGGATTGTATCTAGGCACAGATCTGGGGAAGGGTACCAAAAAATGTCTACAGCGTTGAAGGTCCCCAAGAACACCGTGGCCTCCATCATTCTTAAATGATGAAGTTTAGAACCACCTAGACTCTTCCTAGAGCTGGCCGCCTGGCCAAACTGAGCAATCGGGGGAGAAGGGCCTTGGTCAGGGAGGTGACCAAGAACCCGATGGTCACTCTGACAGAGCTCCAGAGTTCGTCTGTCGAGATGGGAGAACCTTCCAGAAGGACAACCATCTCTGCATCACTCCACCAATCAGGCCTTTATGGTAGAGTGGCCACTCTCAGACCATGAGAAATAAGATACTCTGGTCTGATGGAACCAAGATTGAACTCTTTGGCCTGAATGCCAAGCGTCACATCTGGAGGAAACCAGGCACCGCTCATCAGCTGGCCAAAACCATCCCTAAAGTGAAGCCTGGTGGTATTTTGGTATTTTATTAGGATCCCCATTAGCTGTTGCAAAAGCAGCAGCTACTCTTCCTGGGGTCCACACAAAACATAAAACATAATACAGAATGGCATAATACAGAACATCATTCGACAACAACAGCTCAAGGACAGAACTACATAAATTTTTAAAAAGGCACACGTAGCCTACATATCAATGCAGACAAACTATCTAGGTCAAATAGGGGAGAGGCGTTGTGGTGGCAGCATAATTGTCACGTTCCTGACCTATTTTTATGTTATTTTGATTATGTTTAGTTGGTCAGGGCGTGAGTTGGGGTGGGCATTGTATGTTGTGTGTGTTTTGTTTAGTCTATGGGTGTTGTATTGTGTATGGGATAGATAATTGTGAGGTTGTCTAGTTATGTCTATGGCTGCCTGGATTGGGTCTCAATCAGAGACAGCTGTCATTAATTTGTCTCTGATTGGGAGCCATATTTAAGGTAGCCATAGGCAGTAGGCTTTTGTGGATAGTTGTCTTGTTTAACGTTTGTTGCTTGTCTGTGCACTTGCGTTATTTAGCTTCACGATCATTTGTTGTTTTGTTTGTTTGTATAGTGTTTTCGTTTCATGTTCATCTTCGTTCATTTAATTAAAAGAAGATGGCTTATTTTCCTCATGCTGCGTTTTGGTCCGAATCTCTTCCACACGATCGTGACAGAACTACCCACCACAACAGGACCAAGCGGATTGAGGAAGGAGAAAATGAACTAAAACAATGGAGAGAAGAGGAATGGAGTTGGGAGCAAATTTTCAATGGAGAAGGACCCTGGGCTAAGGTTGGTGTGAATCGCCGCTTGCGGGAGGAGAAGAAGGCAGCCACAGCCCAGGAGCGCTGGTATGAGGAGGCAGCACGTAGGAGAGGCTGGAAGCCCGAGAGGCTCACCCAAAAATTTCTTGGGGGGGGGCTAAAGGGGAGTGTGGCGAAGCCGGGTTGGATACCTGAGCCAACTCCCCGGGCTTGCCGTGGAGTGAGAGGGCGTCGTACTGGTCAGACACCGTGTTATGCGGTAAAGCGCACGGTGTCCCCAGTACGCGTGCTTAGCCCAGTGCGGGCTATTCCACCTTGCCGCACTGGGAGGGCTAGGTTGGGCATCGAGCCGGATGCCATGAAGCCGGCCCAACGTATCTGGCCTCCAGTACGTCTCCTCGGGCCGGTGTACATGGCACCAGCCTTACAGGTGGTGTCCCCGGTTCGCCTGCATAGCCCAGTGCGGGCTATTCCACCTCGCCGCACTGGCAGGGCTACGGGGACCATTCAACCTGGTAAGGTTGGGGAGGCTCGGTGCTCAAGAGCACGTGTCCTCCTTCACGGTCCGGTATATCCGGCGCCACCTTCCCACCCCAGTCCAGTACCACCAGTGCCTACACCACGCACCAGGCTTCCAGTGCATCTCCAGAGCCCTGTTCCTCTTCCACGCACTCTCCCTATGGTGCGTGTCTCCAGCCCAGTGCCTCCAGTTCCGGCACCACGCACCAAGCCTCCTGTGCGTCTCCAGAGCCCTGGACGCACTGTTCCTTCTCCCCGCACTCGCCCTGAGGTGCGTGTCCTTAGCCCGGTACCTCCAGTTCCGGTACCACGCACCAGGCCTATAGTGCGTCTCAGCCGGCCAGAGTCTGCCGTCTGCCCAGCGGCGCCTGAACTGCCCGTCTGCCCAGCGGCGCCTGAACTGCCCGTCTGCCCAGCGGCGCCTGAACTGCCCGTCTGCCCAGCGGCGCCTGAACTGCCCGTCTGCCCAGCGGCGCCTGAACTGCCCGTCTGCCCAGCGGCGCCTGAACTGCCCGTCTGCCCAGCGGCGCCTGAACTGCCTGTCTGCCCAGCGGCGCCTGAACTGCCCGTCTGCCATACGCCGTCTGAACTGTCCGTCTGCCATGAGCCTGCAAAGCCGCCCGTCTGCCATGAGCCTGCAAAGCCGCCCGTCTGCCATGAGCCTACAGAGCCGTCCGCCAGACAGGAGCCGCTAGAGCCGTCCGCCAGACAGGAGCCGCTAGAGCCTTCCGCCAGACCGGATCAGCCAGAGCCTTCCGCCAGACCGGATCAGCCAGAGCCTTCCGCCAGACCGGATCAGCCAGAGCCTTCCGCCAGACCGGATCAGCCAGAGCCTTCCGCCAGACCGGATCAGCCAGAGCCTTCCGCCAGACCGGATCAGCCAGAGCCTTCCGCCAGACCGGATCAGCCAGAGCCTTCCGCCAGACCGGATCAGCCAGAGCCTTCCGCCAGACCGGATCAGCCAGAGCCTTCCGCCAGCCATGACCGTCCAGAGCCGTCAGCGAGCCATGACCGTCCAGAGCCGTCAGCGAGCCATGACCGTCCAGAGCCGTCAGCGAGCCATGACCGTCCAGAGCCGTCAGCGAGCCATGACCGTCCAGAGCCGTCAGCGAGCCATGACCGTCCAGAGCCGTCAGCGAGCCATGACCGTCCAGAGCCGTCAGCGAGCCATGACCGTCCAGAGCCGTCAGCGAGCCATGACCGTCCAGAGCCGTCAGCGAGCCATGGCCGTCCAGAGCCGTCAGCCAGCCATGACCGTCCAGAGCCGTCAGCCAGCCATGACTGTCCAGAGCCGTCAACCAGCCAAGAGCGTCCAGAGCCAGCCAGCCAGGATCCGCCAGTCATTCTGGTGTTGCCCCTCATTCTGGTGTTGCCCCTCATTCTGGTGTTGCCCCTCATTCCGGTGTTGCCCCTCATTCCGGTGCTGCTCCTTATCCTGATGATGCCCCTTAATTTAGGTGGGGTTATTAACTCATCCAGAACGCCGCAGCCCGTCTGGTGTTCAACTTTCCCAAGTTCTCTCACGTCACCCCGCTCCTCCGCTCTCTCCACTGGCTTCCAGTTGAAGCTCGCATCCGCTACAAGACCATGGTGCTTGCCTACGGAGCTGTGAGGGGAACGGCACCTCCGTACCTTCAGGCTCTGATCAGGCCCTACACCCAAACAAGGGCACTGCGTTCATCCACCTCTGGCCTGCTCGCCTCCCTACCTCTGAGGAAGTACAGTTCCCGCTCAGCCCAGTCAAAACTGTTCGCTGCTCTGGCACCCCAATGGTGGAACAAACTCCCTCACGACGCCAGGTCAGCGGAGTCAATCACCACCTTCCGGAGACACCTGAAACCCCACCTCTTTAAGGAATACCTAGGATAGGATAAAGTAATCCTTCTAACCCCCCCCCCTTAAAAGAGTTAGATGCACTATTGTAAAGTGGTTGTTCCACTGGATATCATAAGGTGAATGCACCAATTTGTAAGTCGCTCTGGATAAGAGCGTCTGCTAAATGACTTAAATGTAAATGTAAATGTTATTTGGAGGGTGGGCATTGTGAGGGGGATAAAGAAGCGGGGATTGATTATGGTGGGGTGGGGACCTCGCCCTCAGCCTGAGCCACCACCGTGGACAGATGCCCACCCAGACCCTCCCCTAGACTTTTGGTGGTGCGTTCGGAGTACACACCTTGAGGGGGGGGTTATGTCACGTTCCTGACCTATTTTTATGTTATTTTGATTATGTTTAGTTGGTCAGGGCGTGAGTTGGGGTGGGCATTGTATGTTGTGTGTGTTTTGTTTAGTCTATGGGTGTTGTATTGTGTATGGGATAGATAATTGTGAGGTTGTCTAGTTATGTCTATGGCTGCCTGGATTGGGTCTCAATCAGAGACAGCTGTCATTAATTTGTCTCTGATTGGGAGCCATATTTAAGGTAGCCATAGGCAGTAGGCTTTTGTGGATAGTTGTCTTGTTTAACGTTTGTTGCTTGTCTGTGCACTTGCGTTATTTAGCTTCACGATCATTTGTTGTTTTGTTTGTTTGTATAGTGTTTTCGTTTCATGTTCATCTTCGTTCATTTAATTAAAAGAAGATGGCTTATTTTCCTCATGCTGCGTTTTGGTCCGAATCTCTTCCACACGATCGTGACAATAATGCTGTGGGGATGTTTTTCAGCGGCAGGGACTGTGAGTCTCAGGATTGAGAGACAGATGAACGGAGCAAAGTACAGAGAGATCCTTGATGAAAACCTACTCCAAAGCACTCAAGACCTCAGACTGGGGCGAAGGTTCACCTTCCAACAGGACAACGACCCTAAGCATACAGCCAAGACAACGCAGAAGTATCTTTGGGACAAGTCTGAATTTTATTTTTTTATTTAACCTTTATTTAACCAGGTAGGCTAGTTGAGAACAAGTTCTCATTTACAACTGCGACCTGGCCAAGATAAAGCAAACCAGTGCGAAAAACAACAACACAGAGTTACACATGGAATAAACAAGCGTACAGTCAATAACACAATAGAGAAAAAAAAGTCTATATGCAGTGTGTGCAAATGGCGTGAGGAGGTAAGGCAATAAATAGGCCATAGTAGCAAGTAATTACAATTTAGCAAATTAACACTGGAGTGATAGATGTGCAGATGATGATGTGCAAGTAGAAATACTGGTGTGCAAAAGAGCAGAAAGTAAATAAAAACAATATGGGGATGAGGTAGGTAGATTGGATGGGCTATATACAGATGGGCTATGTACAGCTGCAGCGATCGGTTAGCTGCTCGGATAGCTGATGTTTAAAGTTAGTGAGGGAAATATAAGTCTCCAGCTTCCGTGAATTTTTTCAATTCGTTCCAGTCATTGGCAGCAGAGAACTGGAAGGAAAAGCGGCCAAAGGGGGTGTTGGCTTTGGGGATGACCAGTGAGATATACCTGCTGGAGCGCGTGCTACGGGTGGGTGTTGTTATCGTGACCAGTGAGCTGAGATAAGGCAGAGCTTTACCTAGCAAAGACTTATAGATGACCTGGAGCCAGTTGGTCTGGCGACGAATATGTAGCGAGGGCCAGCCGATTAGAGCATACAGGTCGCAATGGTGGGTGGTATATGGGGCTTTGGTGACAAAACGGATGGCACTGTGATAGACTGCATCCAGTTTGCTGAGTAGAGTGTTGGAGGTGTTGGATTTTGTAAATGACATCGTCGAGGATTGGTAGGATAGTCAGTTTTACTAGGGTATGTTTGGCGGCGTGAGTGAAGGAGACTTTGTTGCAAAATAGGAAGCCGATTTTGGATTTAATTTTGGAATGGAGATGTTTAATATGAGTCTGGAAGGAGAGTTTACAGTCTAGCTAGACACCTAGATATTTGTAGTTGTCAACATATTCTAGGTCAGAACCGTCCAGAGTAGTGATGCCAGTCGGGCAGGCCGGTGCGGGCAGCGAACGGTTGAAAAGCATGCATTTGGTTTTACTAGCGATTAAGAGCAGTTGGAGGCCACGGAAGGAGTGTTGTATGTCAACACAGTGTCCGAAGAAGAGCCAGATGTATACAGAATGGTGTCTTTTGCTTAGAGGTAGATCAGGGAATCACCCGCAGCAAGAGAGACATCGTTGATATATACAGAGAAAAGAGTCGGCCCGAAAATTTAACCCTGTGGTACCCCATAGAGACTACAAGAGGTCCGGACAACAGCCCCTCCGATTTGACACTGAACTCTGTCTGAGAAGTAGTTGGTGAACCAGACGAGGCAGTCATTTGAGAAACCAAGGCTGTTGAGTCTGCCGATAAGAATACGGTGATTGACAGAGTGGAAAGCCTTGGCCAGGTCGATGATGACGGCTGCACAGTACAATCTTTTATTGATGGCGGTAATGATATCGTTGAGTATCTTGAGCGTGGCTGAGGTGCACCCGTGACCAGCTCGGAAACCGGATTGCACAGCGGAGAAGGTACGGTGGGATTCGAAATAGTCAGTGATCTGTTAACTTGGCTTTCGAAGACTTTAGAAAGGTAGGGCAGGATGGATATAGGTCTATAACAGTTTGGGTCTAGAGTTTCACCCCCTTTGAAGAGGGGGATGACCGCGGCAGCTTTCCAATCTTTAGGGATCTCGGACGATACGAAAGAGAGGTTGAACAGACTGGTAATAGGGGTTGAAACAATGGCTGCAGATAATTTTAGAAAGAGAGGGTCCAGATTGTCTAGCCCAGCTGATTTGTACGGGTCCAGGTTTTGCAGCTCTTTCAGAACATCTGCTATCTGGATTTGGGTGAAGGAAAAGCTGGGGAGGCTTGGGCAAGTAGCTGCGGTGGGTGCGGAGCTGTTGGCCGGGGTTGGGGTAGCCAGGAGGAAAGCATGGCCAGCCGTAGAGAAATGCTGAATATCCTTGAGTGGCCCAGCCAGAGCCCCAACTTGAACCCGATCAAACATCTCTGTAGAGACCTGAAAATAGCTGTGTAGCGATGCTCCCCATCCAATCTGACAGCGCTTGAGAGGATCTGCAGAGAACAATGGGAGAAACTCCCCAAATACAGCTGTGCCAAGTTGTAGCGTCATACCCAAGAAGACTCGAGGCTGTAATTGCTGCCAAAGGGTGCTTCAACAAAGTACTGAGTAAAGGGTCTGAATGCTTATGTAAATGTGATATTTATTTATTTAAAATTGTATAAGTTTGCAAAAATGTCTAAAAACCAGTTTTTGTTTAATCATTATGGGGTATTGTGTGTAGATTGATGAGGGGGAAAAATCTATTTAATCAATTTTAGAATAAAACTGTAACTTAGCAAAATGTGGAAAAAGTCAAGGGGTCTGAATACTTTTCAAATTCACTGTACATGCCAGCAAGGTGAAAAAACCTGCCGTTCTGCCATTGAGTAAGGCAGTTAACCCTCAACAGCAATTGCTTTCCGGGCGCCGATGACGTCGATTAAGGCAGCCCCCTGCACCTCTCTGATTCAGAGGGGTTGGGTTAAATGCGGAAGACACATTTTGGTTGAATGCATTCAGTTGTGCAACTGACTAGGTATCCCCCTGCCCTTTCCTCTTATATCCCTATTCCTCTAGGCCTGATTCTGCCTAGTGGGGAGATCAACTGGAACTGTCCATGCCTGGGAGGGATGGCTAGCGGGCCCTGTGGCACACAGTTCAAGGAGGCCTTCTCCTGCTTCCACTACAGCAATGAGGAGGTGAAAGGTTCAGAGTGTATCGACAACTTCCGCGCTATGCAGGAGTGTATGCAGAAATACCCCGAGCTCTACCCACAGGAGGACGAGAACGAGGGAGTCGCCGCGGGAGGGGCTGATGCTACAGCCCCTGCGCCTGCTGAGGACTCTGCCCCCGTTGATTCTACTGCACCTGAGCCCGCAGAGGACTCGTCCCCAGCACCAGTGGCGTCTAGTGACTCTACCCTGTCCTCCCCAACACCTGAGTCTGCCCCGTCATTCGACAATACACCACCCACAGACAGCCAGGCTGCCAGCTAAAATCACCCACCCTCCACCATCCCCCGGTCTCTCCCTGAAACCACTGCCGTGCACAGACCACTCTGTGGGGAGATCAGCTCTGTCAACTGATGCCTCAGACCTGTTCTCTTGGTTCAACATTCATCACGAGGGAGAATGACTTTTAAAGGGGGCCTAGAACTGCAGAGGAGTTAAGTCTCCTACAGGGAATATGCTGTGAGAGGAGGACGACAATACAAAAGAAATACACATATTTTTATTATGCTTTTTTATCCAGTGGTTGTTGAGCTCCTGAGGTTCCTACAGTGGTGAGTTTGTAGAGGAGGACTTGTTCGCTGAAGGGGACTTTAGTTAAAGGATTCTCATCCAAAACAATTTAGCTGATTATTATCAAGCTTCAAATCAGATAATTTGTGCCATTCTATGTTAATTCTACACTGGAGGTGTGTAACCTACTATCAATGTTACTGGTCAGACTAGTTTGTGATCACTTGACATAATGTTAGGCTTGGGCGGTATACCATATACCAGGGTATTTGGAAATAGTCGTGATGTTTTTTTCAATACTGTTAATAGCATTGAACATTTAAACAATTTATTTGACGATTTTCAATACATTTTAATATTTGTTGCTACCTTGTAAGTAAATACCCACAGTCAACTTGTGCAATACATTTGGAGATAAATCAGATTACGTTCTTCATTTCACCGGTCACATTATTTCACATTATGAAGCTTACCATAGTTCCCCAGAACAGTTGAGCCAATCACGTGGTTGTTTGTTTGTAAATAGCACAACTGGAGAAACCGGGAGCAGGTGAGTCCAGCTGTGTATTGACGGCTCGCGTTTTATATTGAAAGTCGTGTTTTTTTGCTTCAATAGAGTGATCAGGGAAGTGCAACTATAGTTTTCCTTCAGAAAAAATACATTAGTGCAACACATTAGGCAGAATAAAAGCTTCATTGTAATCAGATGATAAAAGTAGTGCAACGCTATTTGGCTGGCAGTCACACAAGTAAATTAGCTTGCAATGAAAAAGCAAGGTATTTTTTGCAAAAATTATGCATAGCCATCATGTGCCTGTTTATCATAGAAAGAATGTAGCCAGCTACATTTCCTAATGTTTTGCTTAAAGTTAATATTGTAGTTAATCTTTTACCGAAGAAAAGTAGGCTGGCTACACCGAGAGAAGTAGCTACACATCAGTCAGAGCACTGTCTGCTGATATAATGCCCATTCGTGAATTATCATCCGAGTGGAGAAGTGCAATTGAAGCACAAAATGAGTCTGATGCCGAGCAGAAATTACATTAAGTAGCATTTTACGTCTGCGTTTACAAAACGCTGCAAGATATTTATTTTTTAAATTTAAATTCTGCATTAAATTGGCTCCCGAGTGGTGCAGCGGTTTAAGCACGGCATCTCAGTGCAAGAGGCATTACTGCAGTCCTTGGTTCGAATCCAGGCTGCATCACATCCGGCCGTGATTGGGTGTCCCATAGGGCAGCGCACAATTGGCCCAACGTCGTCCGGGTTTGGCCGGGGTAGGCCGTAAATAAGAATTTGTTCTTAAACTGACGTGCCTAGTTAAATAAAGGTAAAAAAATATTTTAAAAATTAAAGTGACCACTAAGTTTAGCTTGCTAGTTAATCTAAGTAAGTGGCTGAATTAATAAAGTGATGGGGCATCATATTGTGTTAGCTTTCTGCCGTGTTCTCCCCTCTTCTCAGAGCAGGCAGGCCAGTTGCGCTAGCGACTCCAGATTCCACACAGACACAATGTGCAGACTACACATGCTGCTTCAGAGACAGTACTGTTCTTCCTTCAGACAAGCATGCATCAAAACTTTGTTAACTTGCACCGTGCCTCACATTCACTTGTAAATGTCAACAAAAAAAAATAACATTTGGTAGCTCCTACCTATATATGTATAACTTTATGAGCTGGATTGCCTGTCTTTTCAATTCCTTTATTTTCGTTGGCGCCCGTTAGCAGATTTTGTCAGCAACCCCCCATTGAAATTCGCTATTACGTGTGCTAATTTTGTTAGACGCCCATGTTTTTTAATTTTTTGCTTTGTTTTTGCGCCTCCTTGTGTACGAAACCTGTAATACCATATATCCCGGTATGAGAGAAGGATGGTATGATATGAAGATCTGGATACCTCCCAACCCTACATGTTTGTGTTTGACAGATCATGGTAAGAGACAGAGATAGGATTAAAGCTTGATTACTCTTGTGTACTAAATTGCTCCCCAAAGATCATGTAACATGTCTGTTTTTCAATTTTAAGTTTTGTCAAAAGTCCTGAATGTTGCTGTTTGGCATGATGTTTTTCCACCAACCTGTGTTTTGATTTTTACCTCACTATTACTTAATAGATTTTTCCATCCAATGACCACCCTTCTTAACCCAAATACCTGAATAAAGTGGAAGTCAATTATCTATGCAATAATTTCCTCGAAGGAGAGAATTAAACACTGCGTGCCAACTGGGATTTGGTTATGGGTTGCATAATAGTCTCATGAAAGAGGAAGCTGTTGGAAATGTATTGGTCATTGACAGTGACAATAATACTCAGAGGGGGAGCTTTGGAACATTGGGGCTAAATCCTAACTTGAGATGTGTGTTTTAGGGCTGACCCCATTTAGTCAACTGGTCGATAGGCTGTTGGTCGACCAGTCGCAAATATACATTTTTTTTTTTATGGCACACGAGAAACCCGTCTGATTCACGCTGGCCTTAGTGGACTAATCCATTGCGAAGGCCACGGGGATGGCTCACCAATAGTACATTTACCGTTCTAATCTACAATATTTGTTTGGTTAAGGTCATTTCTGTTAATGCATTCAATATATTGAGGTATTTTACAGTTCTCATTGTCGGAGTGGATACGTTATTTGCGGACCGCACAACATAAGCTACACTTGTGAGGAACGTATTTTGGTTTATTTTATTCAATTTACGGAGTTATCAATGTTTGGATTGTCTTTTGTTTGTAGCGCTCCTGTCAATGTTCATTAATGATGCGCGCCTGATTATGCATAGAAGTAGGCCTAGGCTACCTGGCTTGCGCACAAATGTAGACCTATAAATGTGCCCATTTGAGGACCTGATAGTATTTGTGATTGTCTTAAAAAACCTGTTCCCAACCCTCCTCCCCTTGCTGATGACCGTCCCTCCTGAAGTTGCCGGTAATAGGCTACACCACGGGTCAGCAACCTTTTCAATTTGGAGTGTCAGTTTATCTTAGCATTTCTACCGATCTGCATGCCAGTTATTATTTTCAGAAGTCTCATTGTCGTGGAACAGTTTCGTTTCATTTATAATAAAGTCTTCGTATCTCAAAATCATTATCATATGGTTAATCAAAATTCTAAAAGTAACTTATATTGCCATTGCCAACTATGTAGACTAAAAATAACATACACAAGCCGACAAATAAAAACATTGCAGCCTGCAGTTAGAACGTATTTTGATACAAATAAATATCCTATAAATCACATTGTCTGCAAGGAACTTGAAACTTTTAACATTTTGACCAAGATTCTGTTTTAGTCAGGGACAGCCCTGGCGTGTTTGTAATGCAGTGACATCAATACAGGATTCATGTGAAAATGTGAGATACAGTGTGTTTAAATCTCAGGATTTGAGCCTTTGAGATATGACTCTTCTGGTTAGGTGCCACAGGTCCTGGAAGGCCAAATATGTTTGGTGCTGGCCGCTATTATCAACAACTCATGTTCTTATGAAGAAAGACTGAGTACATAGAGTGGCCTCTAGTCATAGCACAGTGAAGGTGCTTCCTTCACCTGCTTTTGAAACATATAATTTCAAGCCTTAATGCACTGGTACTCTCTTTTACCTGTCCTGATTAAAGTTATTACTGAACAATGTCTTATTACCTCTTTCAAACATTTCTAACCACATGTTTAAATACTGTTCAAACACAAAGGAAACTAGAGCTTCATACATACGACTGGACCATGATGCTTTGAAAGTGATTCTTCCTCTGGGATCTTGTTCATTCTTCGGTAAAACTGCACCACATACATTGAACCTTGTATCTTTTCAGATTAAGATATTAGCTACATGTTCCTAACACTTACATTTCCCAGGTTTATCTTTTTATGTACTCTGTAGGCACTATTTGTTGCAGAAAAGATGGCGATGGCTGGGATGTGTGTAGACTACCTTCAGACGTGCACCCTGCGATTGCACTACGCTGAAGAGAAAGACAGGACGCCCAAAAGAGACATGGAGAAGAACAATAGAAAATAAGATGGAGTGTGTTTTGACCTGGGGAACCCTCACCAAGAAGGCTGCAGACTGGAAGCAATGCACTCTCCTGTGGATGCCTTATGTGCCTCAATATTTAAATAAGTATGTGTATTTGTTGCATTTTTCATTAGCACCCTTCACATGAAAAATAAATGATTGGAACTGGACACTGAAAAAAATACAGTACACTAAAAGCAGTCAAAAGCAGCCCTGTAATGTACTGAGAACCTGGTAGGCATTTAAAGGCATGGCTTTGGATATACCCAGTCTGAAAAGCTGGTATACTAGGGTTTGTTGTGTCTAGTAGATTCCAGGGGGATGTTTGTCTGTCTGTATGTGGGATGGCTCAAGTTAAATCATCTTCATAAGAATGGCTCTAAAGATTCCAGTATCCAGTCCATCCTCTTTGCATCATATGGCAGGGTTGTAGTCTTATATGGGCACGATTTTCCACAGCAATTATTGGTCAAGACACTTGGTCAAGCCTTATCCACTGAGTTTGTCCCTTTCCTGAATGATCTAGTGAACCAGTGATTTCCCCTGGTCCATTTCCATTCAGGGTGCTCTGTTATGGGTTTGGAGAGGGTGTTCAGGGGCAGCCCTGCCTTAGGCCCTCTGATATGTGGGCCCCCAGTTGGGTGGTCCAGGGAACCACCACACTCTGCATGGTGACCAGCAGCCGTCCCGTCCCTGCCTCCTCTGGACCCGCCAGCATGTACTCCACCCCTGGAAGAAGAGGGAGAGGGTTCAGCCTCAATCCTGTTAATTAGAACTTATATCAGAGTGAACAGAGTAGCTCCCAACCTTGTGGAAAAATAAGGACAATATTTAGAACATACTGAATATAGTAGCACACTACTCTGTTCTGTTTGGTGATGTATATGTTGGGCTACCTGGATTAAGGATGGGGCAGGTGCACCCCCGGATAGTCCAGGATATGGGGTAGAGACTGTGTGTGCCATGGGAGAGAGGCACCTGTCCTGACCGCAGGACCTTGCGAACTTTGACCTGTACCTCTGCGTGGCTCCCCTTGTCATGAGCAGACAACACACTGGCTTTGATCACTGCCACAGACACACATGGAGACATTCATCACTGAAAACAGTTACACCCAGCTAAATCAAAGAATTGTGGAATGTATGCCTAATGCAGCAAAAATCCTCACCGGAATTTAAACGCCATGTACTATATGCACTGCTTATATCACTTGACTAGACCAATGGTCAAGAGGCAATTACAGAGTGAGGCGAAAAATGAAAATACTGTAAGATGTACAGTATGTGAGAGCCTTGGAAAATATTTTACCATAGGCATGTTTGGTCTTACAGAGATCCGAGACACTCCTCAACTTTCTCTCCTTACAGCTGCATTTCCCTGGAAGGAGCCATAGACAGACAGTGTCAGCAGTACATGAATATGTTTACTCAAACCCATGACAGCAAGCTTTAAGTAGTGAGGTGCATAACTCTAATGCTAGTGTGCATCATCATTCACCTGTGTAGTGCATGGCAGAGACTGCCAGTTCCTTTGACCACACTGCCTCACCCTCACTGGTCAAGGCATGGTCCATGTCAGGAATCTTGCCCCCCATTGGGACATTGAAAACCTGGTTATTTGCATAGCTGCTGATGTGACAACGAGAATACGGAGGTCAGATGAAACTGGTAATAGGAAAGAAAGCCACATAAGAAATGTTGGATTTAGTAGAGAAAAAAATGTCTTACCTGTCAAGGCAAAGCCCAGTGTGGGGGTCACAGTTTTGGGGACAAGCACAGGGTTTGCACCCCTCTTCCCCAAAGCCCCAGTACCCAGGGAGACAGTGGCTACAGCCTGTTCCTCCCACACCAGGTCTGCAGTGGCACTGTCCACTCCTCGGGTGGCACCATGGGCCCTCCTCCCCAGAGCTGGCTGGTAATGAGCCCAGTGGGTCACACCAACAACCTGTGAAAGAGAGAAAAAGACTTAAGACCACACACACACACACATATTTCTCCCTCGTCTCGCTCTACCCACACATACTACTGTGACAAATCCACACCATTAGAGGGAGACAGATGTTTTAATATACACCCATGCCTGCAATTTCAAGTACTGTTATACATGATGTATAACTGGAATTCACCGACATGTGGGACAACAATTAATGTACAACAGATGAAATGTAGCATTCACACGTTATTCTATATTACTTTCACTTGTCCATAGGTTGTCCCGACTTACGTGTGCAGATGTGGGAGGAGCCAAGGGGCATGGCCGGGTGGCGGTGGTAACCGTGGCGACAGCGCTGGCACCTGCGCCCTGCTGTGTTGTGTCGGCATTCGTCACAGACGCCCCCACTGGTGGCGCCTGAGGACAGCCACGCCCTCTGGGAGAAGTGACAGCTCGTCGCGTGGCCGTAACACTCACACTCTGGAGCACAGGGAGACAACGATGGGATGGGAGAGAGGACGGAGGGGTTAGTCAACTGGAAGAATAGATTATGAGATGACACCCAACGGTAGGTTTGCCAACACTCCCGGTTTGGCTTGGAGTCTTGACCTCCCTGCAAGCAAAACTTTTCCAGGAGATTTTATTCATGTTTGAATGAAACGTAATAACTGACATATAAACAGTGTTGAAGTATTTCTATGATCTCTCAACATGAGCTTGATTTGAGTTGGCAATTCAACACTGCCTGGCCATTGACCCATCTTAGTAGGGCACTCACTGTGGCACGGGTGTGGCTCCCCACTGCTGCCGTTGGCTGCCCTCCAGGGACGGTCATTGTATAGAGGGGCACACCTCTCACAGTGTTCTCCTGCTGTGTGGTGAGTGCACACACACCTGCCAGGCACCTGCAACAAAACAGGGCTATTTAACACAAAGGACAAGCTTAGATAATGAAGCATTTTTAACACACACACACACACACACACACACACACACACACACACACACACACACACACACACACACACACACACACACACACACACACACACAGGCTGAGCAGGCCACACTCACCATGTCCTTCAGTTTGTCCTGTTCACCACTGTGTAAACAGTGTTCTGAATGGCCATGACAGAGACAGGTCCCTCGAGCCAGGAGAGTGTAAATGGCAAAGGGAGCTGAGGCAGGGGGCTCTGAGCTGGGCTGGGGGGAAGGGAGGATGGGGAGATTCAGGTCCGTAGGAGGGTAGGAGAGTCCAATGGAGGAAGAAGAGGTGGAAGGTGCGACAGATAATGGGCAGGTCTGGGCCTTGAGAAGTCTGAGGCGGAGGTTGGTGAGGGTCAGCTGGGAAAGGCCCTCTGGACTGTAGGGGTCAACTAATCCACCAGGGCCCAGAATCCGGAATATTACCTTTTGAGAAAGATAAGGGTCTACTGTATACTGTTTGTCTACTGTGCTTCTAAAATTGTGTCTTACACCACAAAGGAAATTAGACATTCTGTCGCCTTACCTCTCCCCTGCTGCACGGCTTGGCACTGGAGTACCGGGACGTACACAGCGAGCCAGGCTGACCGGTGTCATCAGGAAGACCAAACGCAAGACTGCAGTTCTGTGCAAACAGCTTGAGCGTCTCCCACGTCCGACCAAAGTCCTGCGAGCGCTCCATGGCCATGGCAGCGGGCCTGGGTGAGTGGAACAGCAGCACCACGTGGGTCAGACAGAAACGAGTCTCCAGGTCCAGACGGACCTCCTCCTCCTGGTCAGTGCCCATGCCCGAGGCCCACCAGGTGGCTGGGTGCTGGAAGGGATCATCCACCATGTTGGCAGGCGGGTGAAGGTCAACTGGACAGGGGTGGAGGGGAGTGGGGCATGGGGAGTGTTGGGACCCATTCCCACAGCAGCCTGAGAGGGATGTGAGGGTCCTGCCACTGGCTAGGTTGCCCACGGGAGGACTGCAGGCATGGTCTACACACCTGGAGGCTGAAGATGGGGTGGATGGAGAGAGTTAATGCAGAAGAAATTTTAAATAAGAGATCTGTGTCAATGCACGCAGTGTCCAGCAGGAAAGGAGGCAATGTGCAAGAGGTGCATCTCAGGTTGCGTCATCCACGGTAACCCAATAATATCAGAGTAAATCAGGTGACAGCAGATTGATGAGTGCGGCATTTTCTGAACAACACCCACAACAACACATAACCCCTCACATAATTTTGCCCCAAAACAATGAAAACTTCTCTCAACCAGTGGCATATGGGCTATTAAGGTGAGCGCAGATGCCGCCCCATGATAATCGGCCCACTTTGCCAAACTCTGGTGCGCACAATATATAGCTCGTCTTTGCTCAGCGTGCCTCTCCATGGTGCTGCTGGAGAGACGCAGCACTGTGGCGCTCCACCAATGCTTTGTCAACGTCATCGAACATAAATCATATAGCCTATACAATAGAAAGAGTATATAGTCTCTTTGGGCTTTTCTGTAGACTACAGGGCGACCAGATTTATGACAATGTCATGAAACAGACACTTTTTACATAATGCGTGTTTTCGATCAAATAGCCTAAATGGCGCAACATTAAATAAAAATACGCTTCGATGTGAATATGAATTAACATGTTAACAGACACACCATATTCTAAAAACATGACAGGTCAAAGTAAAATGGACAATAGCCAATTGAATGTAATTATGCTACTCAAGACTACTATCATAGAGTTTGCGCAGTGGGTTAAATTGTCATGAGAATTAGCTATTTCAAGTTTAGGCCTATTCGTCATTTTATGAGCTGTTGATTGCTAAGAATAAAATATGAACAGCATTTTACAAGATAATGCCATGCCGGAAAACCTGGGTAGCTAACATACTGATTTTCATGTTTGGGGAAGCTTACAATTGATCCTACCATTTATACCGATCTGCGTGCCAGTTAGAATGTTCATATGCGCATTTCAATAATAAAGTTTAGTTTCTCAAAATCATTGTCACGTGGTTATTAATACAAATCTGAATTAAAATGATAAATCTATCAAGTTGACATTAAACGAATGCAAGAGCACCAGCCTCGGACATATAGACGCACTGATGCAGTGCTCTCTGCCATATGGACTGATACACTGTGGGCCATTGGTGGCTAAAGAAATGAGCGCATGGAACTCAGAGATAGCTTAGGCCAATTCAGTAAGCCTATAACCTATAAGTAAGCCATTGTCAACTAAGTAAAAATATATAAAGCCGACAAATAAAAACAGAAAATATCCTGATGAAAATGCAGGTTCTTGCAATCGTATTTATCCCTCTACTTCGCCCCTCTGCCTTCCTTTATATTTGTCTTGACTTTAACTATCTAGTGAATTGCAACCTTGTACCAAATCAATCAACTGGGTCAGGCCGGAAGCTGTAGCTATAGCAAACTTGCAACATTGTAGCCTATTCCGGGGCCTCAGTTTCCAGTGCACGTGAGTTCTAGACAGACAGCTGTTTTTCTGCGTGAGGGAAAACTGTTCTGGTATTTTTGGGCGCTTCGCCTATGGCAGCATATCAGCAAGGATCGGGCCAGGGTGATAGGCTTCCAGTTATCGATAAAATGTGCCATTCATAACTGTAAAGAGAACAAGGCAGATTACGGAACCTTCAGCTGGTGACACAGCACTGTGTGCCCAATTCATCCCACAATGGAATGTATTATGATACCCTATCCACTCCGTCGTCACCATAATAGCGCCGAATATAGGTGTAGCCAACATAAGCATTAGGCCTATATTATGGGAAAAATCGAATCTAAAATGGGGAAATACCATAGGCCTATTATGATATTATTCATAAGAGTCAAAATAGCCTATGAATGGTGATCTTGAATTCCAGATATAGCCTATAAAATGGCTAGTTGGCTGATAGCCTATTGCTGCATCCCGTTATATCAAATTAATATCAAGATGATGGCCACTCACCTGTCCCGCTTTGCATGAGCGCTAAAAGTAAAGCGCAGTTAATCGCCAGCATCTCAAATCGAAGAGGACCTGTAAGTGGTTTCACAGGCTCAGAATCCCGCTGGATGAGTTATCACCAATCCAATGACAACAAAACTGCACAGGCTCAGAATCCCGCTGGATGAGTTATCACCAATCCAATGACAACAAAACTGCACAGGCTCAGAATCCCGCAGGATGAGTTATCACCAATCCAATGACAACAAAACTCCACGGTCAAATAGTCGAATTATTCTCGCCGGTAGTGCAGATGCGCTTCAGCATCACATGTTTTTGTTTATACCAAAAATGAGCGCATTCCAATGAGAACATCAAAATTGCGCATACCTGCCCAAATCCCTGTTATTTGAAATCCTATCGAGGCGCAGTTCGAGTCATCCGAATGTTTTGTTTGACATCTTGTCATTAATAATGATGGGGGAAATGATTGTATTCGCATTCAGAGAATTAACAATGATCATTAATCAATGACGAAGTGTTCCGTGCGCGGTTGGTCCTTGTCGCACAGATCTCACCTAGGGACAAGTCAGGCATGCCCTCATGTCAACAACGATACCAGCTCATGTTTCCTCGCACAAGACATTGTCATGTTATTGCTACACCTCTACACTCTATGCAGGACCCTATGTGTGTAGCCTATGCCGAAGCCACCTACGGTCAAGTGTTGTCTTGAGTGAGAGTTTAAATGGGCTCACACACGCCCTGAGATTGGTAAGCATTTACCCATGACCGTTCTCATAGCAACCGGATATTATGCTGGCAGCACGATCGAGGATTTATTTGTATTTTTTCATAGTAAGAGTCCCCTGCAAAGACATGCTAAACTTTGTGAATATTTTTAACATTAGTGCAGTACAATTGTTTTTCACAGCATGCTAACAACTTTAAAAAATAAATGGATAATTTGACATTTTATTTTTAATATTGTATTTTTCGTACAATTTATATTGAAAGTTTACACAAATACTGAAATGTTGAAAGCTATTGTGTAGGTCAAATACAAATATATGTTATTGGAATTACTCAATAGAGTCTGCAAAACTTAAATTGGTCTCTTGTGCTGAGTAATGCTTTTAATACAAAGTGCTAGTGACCCCTTACTCCACACACTCCGTTCACTGCAATGCAATACACTGTACATGGGATACATATTGGCTTGCAGAGAGAATGTTTTTACCTGTCTCGGCTAAAGTGGGGTGGATCATACTCAGTAGGTTCTCTACTAACCAAATATGGTTCGTTTTTGAGTGGGACTGTGTAGTACACATCCAGCAGCACTTGCCAGTTAGTAGTTTAACCGATAAGGAACATGTACACACTAAATTATTGTGAAGATGACTCCAAAACACAGATGTAGAACCACTGATAAGCAAGGAAACACTTGAGTCAAATGATTCTGAGGATGAAGTAGATAAACAGCCAATGATCCAAATAAGCAAGGACATACTCCCGTGTGTTTTTGTCAGCTTAAGCAGCTATTGATGAATTTAGTGTTTACACTGACCCTTTATGAATGGGAAAAGGTCCATTCACAAAGAGGAGTCAGGAATCTTCAAGCATATAGCTGGAGGGGCTTATTTGCAGCAAAAGTAAAGGAATCAAATCCCTATTGTGCAATTCTTTCTAGGAATCATCACTTTTCCATATGTAAAGAAAGGCAGTGAAAACAGGACAGACTACACAAACCATTGGTTCAAAACAGCAATATGTGTGAAATTATAGAATCTTTGTCAATGAAATGCTACCTGCACATTTTTTTTGCCAATGATCACCTCCACATTCAATGTTTATGCTCTCCAAATTGCAGTCAGTGCAAGGAAGCAATGTATAGCCGGGGGTACAAAAATGAATAGTTGTACCAAGTCATATTTCAGACAGGTAGCAAAGTTCTCTCTACAAGATAATATGTATCCCATGTTCAGTCTATTACAGTGCATTGTATTGGGAGATATGGAAGAGGCAGAGTAAAAAGCCTTCCGCAGGCCTTGCGACACAGTCCTCCTCCAAAACGAACCATATGTGGTTAGCAAAGACTCTAATACGTATTTTCCACCCCACTTTAATTGAGACATGTAGAACAGTTCTCTCTACAAGTCAATATATATCCCATGTACAATCTATTACAGTTTATTGCATTGGGGCTATGGGGGGAGTGGAGAACAAAGTGCTGCTGAATATGCATTACATAGTCCCCCTCCAAAACAAAACATGTTTGGTTAGTATAGACCCTACTGAGTATTTCCCGCCCCACCTTAGCTGAGACAGGTAGAAAAGTTTCTCTCTACAGCCCAATATTCTCGGCATACCAGTGTAAACATAGCATTCTATTATTGGTCTTAATTTGAGTTTTTTAACCATGTTTTTTATTTGTGTTCATAAAAAATCGTATTGCTTTTTATTGTTGGCACAATTAAAGTGGTCATTGATTAAAATGATTTTGAATGAGTTATCCAGATTGCAATGTTTTGAAATGCGGGCATTTATTTTGAAGGTTTCTTCATTACCATACGAATATGACATCATAATTTGTGCTGCTGGCAGAATAATCGTAATTTACCCAACCCCTTTTACACACATGTAGTGACCCTGTTCTCTTCATCCAACAGAACATGACAACCTGGATTCAGGGTTTGATGTAACACAGTAAATGTAAATCTGTTTCCCTCCATTTATCAATCAATCAATCAAGTTTATTTTATATAGCCCTTCATACATCAGCTAATATCTCGAAGTGCTGTACAGAAACCCAGCCTAAAACCCCAAACAGCAAGCAATGCAGGTGTAGAAGCACGGTGGCTAGGAAAAACTGCCAAGAAAGGCCAAAACCTAGGAAGAAACCTAGAGAGGAACCAGGCTATGAGGGGTGGCCAGTCCTCTTCTGGCTGTGCCGGGTGGAGATTATAACAGAACTATGCCAAGATGTTCAAAATGTTCATAAGTGACAAGCATGGTCAAATAATAATCATGAATAATTTTCAGTTGGCTTTTCATAGCCGATCATTAAGAGTTGAAAATAGCAGGTCTGGGACAGGTGGCGGTTCCATAACCGCAGGCAGAACAGTTGAAACTGGAATAGCAGCAAGTCCAGGTGGACTGGGGACAGCAAGGAGTCATCATGCCCGGTAGTCCTGACGTATGGTCCTAGGGCTCAGGTCCTCCGAGAGAGAGAAAGAAAGAGAGAAGGAGAGAATTAGAGAGAGCCAAGATTTTCAAAATGTTCATAAATGACAAGCATGGTCAAATAATAATCAGGAATAAATATCAGTTGGCTTTTCATAGCCGATCATTAAGAGTTGAAAACAGCAGGTCTGGGACAGGTAGGGGTTCCATAACCGCAGGCAGAACAGCTGAAACTGGAATAGCAGCAAGGCCAGGCGGACTGGGGACAGCAAGGAGTCATCATGCCCGGTTTGCCGTGACGTATGGTCCTAGGGCTCAGGTCCTCCGAGAGAGAGAAAGAAAGAGAGAAGGAGAGAATTAGAGAGAGCCAAGATTTTCAAAATGTTCATAAATGACAAGCATGGTCAAATAATAATCAGGAATAAATATCAGTTGGCTTTTCATAGCCGATCATTAAGAGTTGAAAACAGCAGGTCTGGGACAGGTAGGGGTTCCATAACCGCAGGCAGAACAGCTGAAACTGGAATAGCAGCAAGGCCAGGCGGACTGGGGACAGCAAGGAGTCATCATGCCCGGTTTGCCGTGACGTATGGTCCTAGGGCTCAGGTTCTCCGAGAGAGAGAAAGAAAGAGAGAACGAGAGAATTAGAGAGAGCATACTTAAATTCACACAGGACACTGGATAAGATAGGAGAAGTACTCCAGGTATAACCAACTGACCCTAGCCCCCCGACACATAAACTACTGCAGCATAAATACTGGAGGCTGAGACAGGAGGGGTCAGGAGACACTGTGGCCCCATCAGAAGAAACCCCCGGACAGGGCCAAACAGGAAGGATATAACCCCACCCACTTTGCCAAAGCACAGCCCCCACACCACTAGAGGGATATCTTCAACCACCAACTTACAATCCTGAGACAAGGCCGAGTATAGCCCACAAAGATCTCCACCACAGCACAAACCAAGGGGGGGCGCCAACCCAGACAGGAAGATCACGTCAGTAACTCAACCCACTCAAGTGACGCACCCCTCCCAGGGACGGCATGAAAGAGCACCAGTAAGCCAGTGACTCAGCCCCTGTAATAGGGTTAGAGGCAGAGAATCCCAGTGGAGAGAGGGGAACCGGCCAGGCAGAGACAGCAAGGGCGGTTCGTTGCTCCAGAGCCTTTCCGTTCACCTTCACACTCCTGGGCCAGACTACACTCAATCATATGACCTACTGAAGAGATAAGTCTTCAGTAAAGACTTAAAGGTTGAGACCGAGTCTGCGTCTCTCACATGGGTAGGCAGACCGTTCCATAAAAATGGAGATCTATAGGAGAAAGCCCTGCCTCCCGCTGTATGCTTAGAAATTCTAGGGACAGTTAGGAGGCCTGCGTCTTGTGACCGTAGCGTACGTATAGGTATGTACGGCAGGACCAACTCGGAAAGATAGGTAGGAGCAAGCCCATGTAACGCTTTATAGGTTAACAGTAAAACCTTGAAATCAGCCCTTGCCTTAACAGGAAGCCAGTGTAGGGAAGCTAGCACTGGAGTAATATGATCAAATTTCTTGGTTCTAGTCAGGATTCTAGCAGCCGTATTTAGCACTAACTGAAGTTTATTTAGTGCTTTATCTGGGTAGCCGGAAAGTAGAGCATTGCAGTAGTCTAACCTAGAAGTAACAAATGCATGGATTAATTTTTCTGCATCATTTTTGGACAGAAAATGTCTGATTTTTGCAATGTTACGTAGATGGAAAAAAGCTGTCCTTGAAACAGTCTTGATATGTTCGTCAAAAGAGAGATCAGGGTCAAGAGTAACGCCGAGGTCCTTCACAGTTTTATTTGAGACGACTTTACAACCATCAAGATTAATTGTCAGATTTAACAGAAGATCTCTTTGTTTCTTGGGTCCTAGAACAAGCATCTCTGTTTTGTCCGAGTTTAAAAGTAGAAAGTTTGCAGCCATCCACTTCCTTATGTCTGAAACACAGGCTTCTAGCGAGGGCAATTTTGGGGCTTCACCATGTTTCATTGAAATGTACAGCTGTGTGTCATCCGCATAGCAGTGAAAGTTAACATTATGTTTTCGAATAACATCCCCAAGAGGTAAAATATATAGTGAAAACAATAGTGGTCCTAAAACGGAACCTTGTGGAACACCGAAATGTACAGTTGATTTGTCAGAGGACAAACCATTCACAGAGACAAACTGATATCTTTCCGACAGGTAAGATCTAAACCAGGCCAGAACTTGTCCGTGTAGACCAATTTGGGTTTCCAGTCTCTCCAAAAGAATGTGGTGATCGATGGTGTCAAAGGCAGCACTAAGGTCTAGTAGCACGAGGACAGATGCAGAGCCTCGGTCTGACGCCATTAAAAGGTAATTTACCACCTTCACAAGTGCAGTCTCAGTGCAATGATGGGGTCTAAAACCAGACTGAAGCATTTCGTATACATTGTTTGTCTTCAGGAAGGCAGTGAGTTGCTGTGCAACAGCTTTTTCTAAAATCTTTGAGAGGAATGGAAGATTCGATATAGGCCGATAGTTTTTTATATTTTCCGGGTCAAGGTTTGGCTTTTTCAAGAGAGGCTTTATTACTGCCACTTTTAGTGAGTTTGGTACACATCCGGTGGATAGAAAGCCGTTTATTATGTTCAACATAGGAGGGCCAAGCACAGGAAGCAGCTCTTTCAGTAGGAATAGGATCCAGTATGCAGCTTGAAGGTTTAGAGGCCATGATTATTTTCATCATTGTGTCAAGAGATATAGTACTAAAACACTTAAGTGTCTCTCCCGATGCCAGGCCCTGGCAGAGCTGTGCAGATCCAGGACAGCTAAGCCCTGGAGGAATATGCAGATTTAAAGAGGAGTCCGTAATTTGCTTTCTAATGATCATGATTTTTTCCTCAAAGAAGTTCATGAATTTATTACTGCTGAAGTGAAAGCCATCCTCTCTTGGGGACTGCTGCTTTTTAGTTAGCTTTGCAACAGTATCAAAAAGAAAATTTCCTCAATTAAGTTGGAAAAGTAGGATGATCGAGCAGCAGTGAGGGCTCTTCGGTACTGCACGGTACTGTCTTTCCAAGCTAGTCGGAAGACTTCCAGTTTGGTGTGGCACCATTTCCGTTCCAATTTTCTGGAAGCTTGCTTCAAAGCTCGGGTATTTTCTGTATACCAGGGAGCTAGTTTCTTATGACAAATGTTTTTCGTTTTTAGGGGTGCAACTGCATCTAGGGTATTGCGCAAGGTTAAATTGAGTTCCTCAGTTAGGTGGTTAACTGATTTTTGTCCTCTGACGTCCTTGGGTAGGCAGAAGGAGTCTGGAAGGGCGTCAAGGAATCTTTGTGTTGTCTGAGAATTTATAGCACGACTTTTGATGCTCCTTGGTTGGGGTCTGAGCAGATTATTTGTTGCGATTGCAAACGTAATAAAATGGTGGTCCGACAGTCCAGGATTATGAGGAAAAACATTAAGATCTACAACATTTATTCCATGGGACAAAACTAGGTCCAGAGTATGACTGTGGCAGTGAGTAGGTCCAGAGACATGTTGGACAAAACCCACTGAGTCGATGATGGCTCCGAAAGACTTTTGGAGTGGGTCTGTGGACTTCTCCATATGAATATTAAAATCACCAAAAATTAAAATATGATCTGCTATGACTACAAGGTCTGATAGGAATTCAGGGAACTCAGAGAGGAACGCTGTATATGGCCCAGGAGGCCTATAAACAGTAGCTATAAAAAGTGATTGAGTAGGCTGCATAGATTTCATGACTAGAAGCTCAAAAGACGAAAACGTCATTTTTTTTTTGTAAATTGAAATTTGCTATCGTAAATGTTAGCAACACCTCCGCCTTTGCGGGATGCACGGGGGATATGGTCACTAGTGTAACCAGGAGGTGAGGCCTCATTTAACACAGTAAATTCATCAGGCTTAAGCCATGTTTCAGTCAGGCCAATCACATCAAGATTATGATCAGTGATTAGTTCATTGACTATAACTGCCTTTGAAGTGAGGGATCTAACATTAAGTAACCCTATTTTGAGATGTGAGGTATCACGATCTCATTCAATAATGGCAGGAATGGAGGAGGTCTTTATCCTAGTGAGATTGCTAAGGCGAACACCGCCATGTTTAGTTTTGCCCAACCTAGGTCGAGGCACAGACACAGTCTCAATGGGGATGGCTGAGCTGACTACACTGACTGTGCTATTGGCAGACTCCACTAAGCTGGCAGGTTGGCTAACAGCCTGCTGCCTGGCCTGCACCCTATTTCATTGTGGAGCTAGAGGAGTTAGAGCCCTATCTATGTTAGTAGATAAGATGAGAGCACCCCTCCAGCTAGGATGGAGTCCGTCACTCCTCAGCAGGTCAGGCTTGGTCCTGTTTGTGGGTGAGTCCCAGAAAGAGGGCCAATTGTCTACAAATTCTATCTTTTGGGAGGGGCAGAAAACAGTTTTCAACCAGCGATTGAGTTGTGAGACTCTGCTGTAGAGCTCATCACTCCCCCTAACTGGAAGGGGGCCAGAGACAATTACTCGATGCCGACACATCTTTCTAGCTGATTTACAGGCTGAAGCTATGTTGTGCTTGGTGACCTCTGACTGTTTCATCCTAACATCGTTGGTGCCGACGTGGATAACAATATCTCTATACTCTCTACACTCACCAGTTTTAGCTTTAGCCAGCACCATCTTCAGATTAGCCTTAACGTCGGTAGCCCTGCCCCCTGGTAAACAGTGTATGATCGCTGGGTGATTCGTTTTAAGTCTAATACTGCGGGTAATGGAGTCGCCAATGACTAGGGTTTTGAATTTGTCAGAGCTAATGGTGGGAGCCTTCGGCGTCTCAGACCCCGTAACGGGAGGAGTAGAGACAAGAGAAGACTCGGCCTCAGACTCCGACTCGCTACTCAATGGGGAAAACCGGTTGAAAGTTTCTGTCGGCTGAATGAGCGACACCGGTTGAGCATTCCAACAGCATTTCCCTCCAGAAGCCATGAGAAAATTGTCCGGCTGCGGGGACAGTGCGGGGGGATTTATACTAACGTTACTATCTGTACTTACTGGTGGCACAGACGCTGTTTCACCCTTTCCTACACTGAAATTACCCTTGCCTAACGATTGCGTCTGAAGCTGGGCTTGCAGCACAGCTATCCTCGCCGTAAGGCGATCATTCTCCTGTATATTATGAGTACAGCGAATGCAATTAGAAGACATCATGCTAATGTTACTACTTAGCTTCGGCTGTTGAAGGTGCTGACGAACCATGTCCAGATAAAGCGTCCGGAGTGAAAAAGTTAAATGAGGGAAAAAAGTTGTGATGGAAAAACAAAAAATATAAACGGTAATTAAAAAGAAAAAAAAAACGTAAAGTTGTCAGCTAGCAAAGCAAAGCTAGCAAAGTAAAGTTGGCAACAAAACGCACAGCAACAAAACGCACAGCAACACGTCTGCAAATTCAAGAGGAAGTGATGTCGTAGGACGTATGCTATGTTACGTTTCATATTGTATTAATTTGTGGATGTCCATCTTCCTTTCGCATGATATGTTATGAATTGCAATTCGTACAATACGTTACGAATTGCAATTCGTACAATATGTTATGAATTTGCAAAGCTTATGATATGTTACGAATTCCCATTTGTTGTGGCTAATGTTAGCTAGGTGGCTAACGTTATCTAGGCTAGGGGTTAAGGTTAGGGTTTAGTTAGTGTTAAGATCAGGGTTAATTAGGGAAAGGTTAGCTAACATGCTAAGTCATTGCAAAGTAGCTAAAAAGTTGTAAGTAGTTGCAAAAATGCTAAAGTTGTCTGTGATGAGATTCGAACAAGCAACCTTTGGATTCCTAGACGTTTGCGTTATACGCCCACCCATCCACCTTGACCATCCACCCTACATTTGCTTTTGCCTTAAGTAACCTTCTGTCTCATGTAACTATACCAAACGTACCATATAATACTAATTAGTGTCTCAAATGTATGTTTACAATGTTACGTCTAGTCTGTGAGACCAGGCTGTGCAATAACATTTTAAAATCGACCAAAATTGCCATGCATGGGATAGGCTTTTTTTTTCGTCTGGCGGCACACAGACTGAATTCCAGACTCATCCACGAGGATTCCGTAAATGAGCGTGAGTAGAGTGTGTGAGGTTGGCTTATTTGCAAGGGCTCATGAACATGGTTAATGTGAACCAGCCGCAGAGCGCATACCAGCTAGCAGCCTTACAGCACACAAACCAGGGCCTCCTTAATGGCAGGGAAGGAAATTAGTTTATCTACTTTTTCCTCCTGTTTTTTTCAGCCACAGTAATTCCTTATTACAGTTCTCTTTGATGCCCAGTTTGAAGAAACCTGAACCGCTGGCGAAAATAACCCAAGGGCACTCAATTCTTATGGCTTGATAGCTTATTGTCACACTATGATATGCTGCACCATTCTATGTGAGCAGAACAAACCCCGATTACTCAGTGGCATGCGACGTGTACAAGGCAAGCAGGTACATACTCCGCAAAACATTAGGGTTTGACAACTCAGACTCGCGACACATGTGGGAAGGACTTCAGACTATCACAGACAACAAAGGCACATCCAGCTCTGTGATGGCCACTGAAACCTCCCTCCCAGATGAGCTTAACATATTCTATGCTTGCTCCGAGGCAGACAATACAGAGCCATCCCAGAAGTTTCTCGCTGCTCCGGACGACCAGGTGCTTTCGCTCTCCGAGGCTGACATGAGGAAAACCCTCAAAAGAGTGAATACTCACAAAGGCGCCATCCCAGATGGCATCCCTGTCCGTGTCATTAGAGCATATGCTGACCAGCTGGTGGGCGTCTTCTCGGATATCTTCAACCTGTCCCTGTCCAAGGGTTTGTCCCCACTTGTTTCAAGGAGACCACCATCGTCAAAGTGCCCAAGAAAAACCAGGTGACATGCCCAAATGACTATTGCCCCGTCGCGCTCACCATAGACATCATGAAGTGCTTCGAGAGGCTGGTGGTGGCACACATCAAGGCCAGTATGCCAGGCACACAGGACCTTCTCGAATTTTCCTACCGCTCCAACATATCCACGGAAGATACCATTTCCATCGCTATTCACACTCCTACCCATCCAGGAAATGTACTCAAAACAGTGCCTGAGGAAGGCCCGCAGCATCTAGACCCCACACACCCCAGCCACGAGCCGTTCACTCCCTTACCGTCGGGCAGACAGTATCGGAGCATGAGGTCTGATACCAACAGGCTCAGGAACAGTTTCTATGTACAAGCCATTAGACTGCTTCAGACTTGAACTGGACTGACCACCTGCTCTGAGTCTCTTCTCCTTAGCACACATGCACTCACTCACATACACCCACACAGACATTCACTCGTCCACACACACACACACACACACACACACACACACACACACACACACACACACACACACACACACACACACACACACACACACACACACACACACACACACACACACACACACACACACACACACACACACACACACACACACACACACACACACACACACACATACACACACACACACACACACACACACTACATACATTCATGCTACACACATCACAACTGTTGCTACCAGACTTATTATTATTGCTAAATACTGCACAATTTAAACACCCCTTCCCCAAAACATGTATAAATATTGGACTATAAGTTGTCCCTTTCTGTATCATACTTATGCTTAAATGTTTATTCTATTCCACTGAGCCATTAACTTTATGTTCGTATTCAATATTTAATTATTTCTTAAGCATTTCATTAGACGGTGTGTACAGTATGTGTCCTGTACATACGACTAATAAAACGTATAACTATGAACCAGACAAGTTTGAGGGATGGGCTTGATTGCCTACTACAATAACTTATCTAGACTTTATGCATGGTTGAATATATCCTCTATCCACTCTACCACATGCTTCTCTGACTTTGTATTAGCCTAATACCCTGACTACACCGCTCGCATCGCGTTGTAAAATAAATGTAGGAATATATGTTATTCAATTATTGCACCCACACTGCTCGCGCGCGCCAACAAGCGTCTGCGTTGCCAAGGGCTAAAATAGAAGTCATTCCTATTTCTGATGCAGATTGCGCTGCAAGTCCTGCCTCTCCCATCTCCTCATTGGTTTATAGAAGCAGGTACCCACGTGCCATCTCCTCATTGGTTATACCCACGTGGGTGATTGAAAGACAAACTGTTTTGCCGGTTGTCGTGGTAATACTATGAAAGTTTAGATGCCAATCACCATGTAAGTTCAAAGATGGAAAAGCCTGGGAGGAGAGATGACTAGAAACGATTCGGTTGACCGTTTTATGTGTGGATTAATTGTCGGAGTAGAGGACCTTGTGCATTTCAGTTAAAATAACAACTCAATGTTTATATCCCAGGACAAATTAGCTAGCAACAGCAAGCTAGCTAAATAGGACAAATTAGCTAGCAAGTGCACCTTGTGCTGGGGGACAATAAAAGGCCACTCTTAAATGTGCAGAACACAATGCACACAGATGTCTTAAGTTTTGAGGGAGCGTGCAATTGGCATGCTGGCGGCAGGAATGTCCACCAGAGCTGTTGCCAGAAAATGCAATGTTAATTTCTCTACCATAACATAAGTCGCCTCAATGTCGTTTGAGAGAATTTGGCAGTACGTCCATACATAGGGCCTAATGAATTTATTTCAATTGACTGATTTTCTTATATGAACTCTAACTCAGTAAAATCATAAAAATTGTTGCATGTTGCATTTTATATTTTTGTTAAGTATACACAATTCCCTTTAAACCACATGCATGTGAGGAAATGAACAGTCCACTGCTGAACTTATTGATACATTCCTAGCTCCTGGCACTGTGGCACACACGCTCAGTACTGTAAATCAAACAAACATAATGTCTCCAGGTGTATGGCTCGTTGTCGATGTTGAATAGACCCACAAAATTGGAATTGATTCCTCTAAATGCCTTTAATACCATACAAACTATGTACAGACCAGACTGATGGCATTTCCAGGCAGTGAACACAAATGGGAACCAACATGGCATAATAAGGACATTTATATTAAACAGAATGGCTGTGCATGAAGGCCTCTAGGATTTTCAATATCTGACATATCATTGAGTTATGTAATTCAGACATAATTGGAGAGCAATCAAGTAATAAAATGGCACGCACGTCTTTATGTGGCAGCTGTGGACAAAGTGGTTGTGCAGTGGGTTCATTATGAGTTTGAGTTTTCAAACGCAGCTCATTTCCCCCAACTTATTTATTCCAAGTACCCATCCAATACATTTCTCAGTGGTTACCATCTAACTATATCTCACCATTTCAAATATTTGTTTTCAGTTTGTGTTCTCTTCATCTACCCAACTTGTAATATCTCACTTCATTCTCATCCTCCTCCACTCTAATACCCACTATAGAGTCTGGCAGCCCGCCAGGCAGCAAAAAGCGTATTTCTCTCCATCCTCAACATCTCATTGTTTCTCCTTTGTTCCCTCTCCAAAGCTGCAGTGTGTGTCAAAAATGTCTTTATGAGAGATTGTGTTAATCCTGTTTATGAGGAATTAGCTGTTAGCTGGTAATGTTAGTGACATACAGATGTAGAATCGGGATGACTGTCATCTTTTTGACAGACTATTAGAATGGCTTATGTTGTAAAAAAATTTAATAAAAAGAGATTCAGATTCTCTCACAGAGTGTAAGATTGTGTGTGTGTGTGTGTGTGTGTGTGTTATCTTTAATAGTTTTTTTGTGCGCAAATTTGATGATTTGTGTTATGTTCACATATCCTCTAATCATTTCCATATTTATATTTTCTTACGTACTGAGTAAGTTTGGTGGCAATTCTTTAACAGAACCAAGATTCAGATCAAGTAATTGAATGAGAATGGAGAGTGGATGCATTGCAAATGGAATTGATGGTGTTGCGATGATGTTACTGCAATGTTAACAAACATTTTGACACCAGTCATATCATTTGGGATGTGTTTTGCATGGCAAATGTGGATGGTTTATTAATTACTTCAGAATTCTGCTAGTTTTGTTGTAAATCCAATGATGGTTTGGATCTCAGAATGGTGTTGTATTTATGTTAATTTCAGCTCACAGAGGTGACAGCTGAAAGAGTTTAACTGGATGGGAGGGAGAGCTATAAACTATGTTTAAAGCTGCACGTATAGCCATCTATATTTGGCTGCTCATTTAAGCTTGAAATGCAGAACACATTGAAATGTTAATTGACTTGTCAGTAATTTACTATGAAAAAGGAGACTAGTGTGGTGCCAGCCCACAGGCAATAAAACTGTTGTTTACAATGTGAAAAGATAGAGAAAGCAAAAAAGAAAATTCACCGGCAAACACAGCATTCTGACAGCAGTCAACGGGGAAATGGTACATGGAGTAGATGCTCTTTTGTCCATTTTGTTCCTGGAATACATTTTGTCCTATGTCTCTCAGTTCATCACATCCCCCAGCTATGAGGAGTCAAATACCAGCCAGGCAGGGTCCCAGAGGTCAGCTACCTGACCAATGCCCCTACCTCTAATTGCTGCTCATTCTCTTATTTGGAGACTGGGGTCACCAACGCAGGGTCAGAGAATCAGAGATCTCCCTGCCCCTATAATCATCAATGTTTGTGCAGGCAGGTCATACATTCATGTGTCGGGGGAGTGGGTGTCAGTCTCCATCTCGCTTTCTGTCTCCTCATTTGTCTCTTTCTAAGGATCAATTTCTCTGCTGTTTTCTTTACCTGTCCTGTCAGTGGCACTATCAAAGACTTTATTTTTTTTGTCTGTCCCCCTTGTTTGTACATTCATTCATCTATTACTCAACAGTCGGTCTTTGTTACTGCATTTCCCTATACTATATTCAGTATAAAGATAAGAGGGGAAATGGCTCTGTCTGTTCACTCTGTGCCCATTTTTTCATCTCTACTGTACAACACATCTCACTGCACCTATCTGGTGTACGCTACAAAAACATATTATTTATTATTATTTTTACTGTTGACTATCCATAGAGTAAAATGTGGTAAGGCCTATAGACTTGAGCTGACTGGGTGGGTGGCCACATAATGTCTCCTGGCCTAACGGAGACATGTGAACACCATGGTTTTTGTGGGCTGTGCTCGGGTGAGCACTGAGGTCAGAGTTCAATCATCCTGTTGAAATGTTTTAGTTCTGTGTGGGTATGGGTAACCTTCGAAACATAGTAGATATGTGCTGCAGAGGGTCATAACACAGAGTTTTCAAACCAGCAACGTGTTGCGAAGCAGACTCAACACACCAGACCGGATTTGGGGGTTGAGCAAGTCAATGGGAAAAGTAAAAAATTCATCCTTAGTTGTTAATTTTCTCAAATTCTAAAGGCAAAACCAAGATTCCAGTGAATGTCTTAAGTAACTGAAGATTCATAAATAATATTTCCAAGTGTTCTCACAACATTTCCATATAAACCTTTGAAATGTCTGATAAATGCAATTAAAAACAGCAATAATGACATTAACTGCTAAGAATGTGACAGTAGGGTGACTCCCCTGGCAGGTCACAAACCCAGGTCACCAGCACCAATGACAAAGTCTCTAAACACGTTCCCAATAAGGGGTGTCTCTGGGGGCATATGCTTACTGGGCGAGTATAGTTAGGCCCTGTCTAGAAGCAACCATAACCCCTCCTCCCTAGGCACTTGTGTAAATCTGAAACAACTTGATATGTGTAAGCAATAGGGTGAATGAACTTAAATAAGTACATCTCAGCTCTGTTAAAAGTATGTTCTAAGAAAATAATTAATTGATCACAGTGATTCAGGAATACCATTACAGCAGGTTAATACAGTGGCTTGCGAAAGTATTCACCCCTTTGGCATTTTTCCTATTTTGTTGCCTTACAACCTGGAATTAAAATAGATTTTTTGGAGGGTTTGTATCATTTGATTTACACAACATGCCTACCACTTTGAAGAAGAAATAAGACAACAAAAAAAAAGAAAACTTGAGCGTACATAACTATTCACTCCCCCAAAGTCAATACTTTGTAGAGCCACCTTTTGCAGCAATTACAGCTGCAAGTCTCTTGGGGTATGTCTCTATAAGCATGGCACAGCTAGCCACTGGGATTTTTGCCCATTCTTCAAGGCAAAACTGCTCCAGTTTCTCCAAGTTGGATGGGTTCCGCTGGTATAGAGCAATCTTTAAGTCATACCACATATTCTCAAGTGGATTGAGGTCTGGGCTTTGACTAGGCCATTCCAAGACTTTTAAAACTTTCCCCTTAAACCACTCAAGTGTTTCTTTAGCAGTATGCTTAGGGTCATTGTCCTGCTGGAAGGTGAACCTCCATTCCAGTCTCAAATCTCTGGAAGACTGAAACAGGTTTCCCTCAAGAATTTCCCTATATTTAGCACCATCCATCATTCCTTCAATTCTGACCAGTTTCCCAGTCCCTGACGATGAAAAATGGATGGTGTTCTCGGGGTGATGAGAGGTGTTGGGTTTGTGCCAGACATAGTGTTTTCCTTGATAGCCATAAAACTCAATTTTAAGTCTCATTTGACCAAAGTACCTTCTTCCAAATGTTTGGGGAGTCTCCCACATGCCTTTTGGCAAACACCAAATGCGTTTGCTTATTTTTTTCTTTAAGAAATTGCTTTTTTCTGGCCACTCTTCCATAAAGCCCAGCTCTGTATGGCTTAAAGTGGTCCTATGGACAAATACTCCAATCTCCGCTGTGGAGCTTTGCAGCTCCTTCAGGGTTATCTTTGGTCTCTTTGTTGCCTCTCTGATTAATGCCCTCCTTGCCTGGTCCGTGAGTTTTGGTGGGTGGCCCTCTCTTGGCAGATTTGTTGTGGTGCCATATTCTTTAATTTTTTTAATAATGGATTTAATGGTGCTCCGTGGGATGTTCAAAGTTTCTGATATTTTTTTTGTAATCCAACCCTGATCTGTACTTATCCACAACTTTGTCCCTGACCTGTTTGGAGAGCTCCTTGGTCTTCATAGTTACGCTTGCTTAGTGGTGTTGCAGACTCTGGGGCCTTTCAGAACAGGTGTATATATACTGAGATCATGTGACACTTAGATTGCACACAGGTGGACTTTATTTAACTAATTATGTGAGTTCTGAAGGTAATTGGTTGCATCAGATCTTATTTAAGGGCTTCATAGCAAAGGAGGTGAATACATATGAGAACCCACCACTTTTCAGTTTTTTTCATTTCGCTTCACCAATTTGGACTATTTTGTTCATTACATGAAATCCAAATAAAAATCAATTTAAATTACAGGTTGTAATACAACAAAATAGGTAAAACGCCAAGGGGGGTAAGTACTTTCTCAAGGCACTGTATGTCCCACCAACTTTACACAACTATACAGAAAGACCTTCAATTGCTGAAATAAAATCAATGATAAGTAAATCAAATCAATGATGAGAGAATAGTCAGAGTAACTGATACCTAACACAGACATGGTGGCATAGCTGGAGAATCAGAGTATCTTGAACCAAGCAGTTGTGAGTTCAAATCCCAGAAGAGGACATAATAATTACTCTGTAAGTTAACATGCACAATGTAATCATGTGTCAAGTATGTCAATTGAAAACACAATGTTAAAAGCACTGTGTGTGAGTAAATGTTCTTGCAATTTTCACATGAAATGTGTCTAGAACATTATCTTATGTTCTAAGTACATGGAAACCATGTTCTGTGTATGTTTGGTGGGACATTGATGGAATATTCTCCTAGCTCTCAGAGAACTGGACACAGGAATGTTATTGCAACATTATCATGAGACGTGTCTAGAACATTAATATCTTATATTCTGAGAACATGCCAACCATGTTCTATTTTACATTAAGGAATGGTCTCTTGGAAACATTCCTTGCACAACATGGGAACATTCCTATGAAAACGTTAGTTAATGGCCTAATGAGACTCTTAAGGGAACTGTCTCGAAGGTTGTGGCAACATTTCAAATCAAATTTTATTTGTCACATACACATGGTTAGCAGATGTTAATGCGAGTGTAGCGAAATGCTTGTGCTTCTAGTTCCGACCATGCAGTAATATCTAACAAGTAATCTAACAATTTCACAACAACTACCTTATACACACAAGTGTAAAGGAATGAATAAGAATATGTAAAAAAATATATATATATATGGATGAGCGATGGCCGAACGGCATAGGCAAGATGCAGTAGATGGTATAGAGTACAGTATATACATATGAGATGAGTAGTGTAGGGTATGTAAACATTATATAAAGTGGCAGCATTTGTTGTTAGCTGGGTTTCATTTGATGGCCTGTACATTACTGTTTCTGCGCATGAGCTATGCTAGCTAACGTTACCATGGCATCGCCTACAACTACAAGTGTGATCAGGGATTTCTATTGGAGAAGCAGTTTTGGCATATCTTCATACTATATTGTTTTTGGTCTTAGAGTCATATTTTCTTGGGGTGTCAATACAGTTCTATCTGGGGTGTCACTAAGAGCCTAGGTCGGTCACAAAGGTTCATGTGCATTCATTATCATCTAGCTTATGATACTTTAAACACTGCACTATAGTGAAACCCTACACCCTGAACCAGTGGACGTCAGGGCAGGCAGGGAGGTAGTTCACTGAGGTGGGCTTTACCAACAACTAGAGATAGGGTTTCTCTGCATATCTAACCCTAACATAGTGTCAGTCGGGCCTGGTTTGAAGTAGATTTGTTAAGTTTGGTTTCATTTCCAAAGTTCTAGTTCAGGTCCGATAAAAGAGGGAATTGTCATTCTTACCCATTGGGCACAGATGTCAGTTCAACGTCTATTCCACATTGGTTGAATGTAATTTCATTGAAATGGCGTGGAAACAACATTGACTCGACCAGTGTGTGCCCAGTGGGTCGGGTTTGTTTTATAGTGGTCAATTGTCTCCTCTTGCAAGTGCTTCCTCTGTTCCGCTGTTCCGTGAATGAAATGCTCTTCCCTGGGGATGCCTGCATCACATATCTGAATTCAGTGTTTGCTCGCTTACCTATGTCCACATTTATGTGTGTGTCTGTTTGTATCTACCTGTGTGTGTACTCTACATGTATGTTTGTCTTTACGCGTGGGTGTAATGGATGGAAATTGCAGTGAGGTTCTTTGATCTGAGAGAATTAATGACACAGATTAAGCTGTCAGGCCAGTGACTGATTGAGGCCAGATGAGGCAGGATGACAGACTAGGGCCACTGTGGAACACTTAGGCATACTACCAAAGTAATACTGCACTCTCTCTCTCTCTCTCTCTCTCTCTCTCTCTCTGTGTCTGTCTGTGTCTGTGTCTGTGTGTCTGTGTGTCTGTGTGTGTGTGTGTGTGTGTGTGTGAATTCATAAGAAGAAAGAATGACGGGAATTTAAGAAGAGCGGTTTTGATTGAAGAGGTTTGTGTTGATTGGCAGACTTATTTTACAAATGCAGCTGACGCACTGCTGATCTTCCCAGCCACGTTAACAAACATATACTGAACAAAAATATAAACGCAACATGTAAAGTGTTGGTCCCATGTTTCATGAGCTGAAATACAAGATCCCATAAATGTTCCATATGCACAAGAAACGTATTTCTCTCAAATTTTGTGCACAAATTTGTTTACGTCCCTGTTAGTGAGCATTTCTCCTTTGCCAAGATACTCCATCCACCTGGCAGGTGTGGCATATCAACAAGCTGATTCAACAGCATGGTCATTACACAGGTGCACCTTGTGCTGGGGGCAATAAAAGTCCACTCTAAAATGTGCAGTTTTGTCACACAACACAATGCCACATTTGCCTCAAGTTTTCAGGGAGCGTGCAATTGGCATGCTGACTGCAGGAATGTCCACCAGAGCTTTGCCAGAGAATTGATTATTAATTTCTCTACCGTAAGCCACTTCAGAAGTCATTTTAGAGACTTTGGCAGCACGTCCAACCAGCCTCTCAACCGCCGACCACATGTAAACACGCCAGCCCAGGACCTCCACATCCGGCTTGTTCACCTGCAGGATCTTATGAGGCCAGTCACCCGGACAGCTGATGAAACTGTGGGTTTGCACAACCGAAGAATTTCAGCACAAACTGTCAGAAACCGTCTCAGGAAAGCTCGTCTGTGTACTTGTTGTCCTCACCAGGGTTTGGACCGGACTGCAGTTCAGAGTTGTAACCGACTTCAGTGGGAAAGTCTTCATCTTCGATGGCTACTGGCACGCTGGAGAAGTGTGCTCTTCACGGATGAATCCCAGGTTTCAACTGTACCGGGCAGATGGCGGACAGCGTGTATGGTGCTGTGTGAGCGAGCGGTTTGCTGAGTGCCCCATGATGGTGGTGAGGTTATGGAATGGGAAGGCATAAGCTACGGAATATTGAACGCAATTGCATTTTATCGATGGCAACTTGAAAGCACAGAGATACCGTGACGAGATTCTGAGGTCCATTGCTGTGCCATTCATCCCCCACCATCACCTCATGTTTCAACATGATAATGCACAGACCCATGTCGCATGGATCTGTACACAATTTCTGGAAGCTGAAAATGTCCCAGTTCTTCCATGGCCTGCATACTCACCAGACATGTCACCCATTGAACATGTTTGAGATACGCTGGATCGACGTGTACTACAGCATGTTACAGTTCCCGCCAATATCCAGCAACTTTGCACAGCCATTGAAGAGGTGTGGGACAACATTCCACAGGCCACAATCAACAGCCTGATCAACTCTATGCGAAGGAGATGTTTGGTGGTCACAGCAGATACTGATTGGTTTTCTGATCCACGGCCCTACTTTAAAAAAAAAGTTATCTGTGACCAACAGATGCATATCTGTATTCCCAGTCATGTGAAATCCATAGATTAGGGCCTAATGCCTTTATTTCAATTGACTGATTTCCTTATATGAACTGTAACTCAGTAAAATCTTTGAAATTGTTGCATGTTGAGTTTATATTTTTGTTCAGTGTACATGCCTACTACATAGTACATGCACTGACTCTCTCACACACACAACCATGTTTCCAAACTCAAACATATTCTGAGCTGTCTATTCTGAGTCTGATTGAGCATGATTGACTTTTTCTGCCCACACATGTTAACAAACACTATGCCTACAGTGCACACATTGACTTATGCATACATTTGTACACACACACATCTATTTAGATACACTCTCTTATCCTGGCCTCTCACAGCAATGAGTTTTTGTTCCAATGACTTTAGGATATCCAGGATATTAATGATTATGTCTGGTCCATAATGGTCCACTATGCGAGTGGCTACCCCCCCTGGCTAACGTCTCTGTCCCGAAGCAAGCACCAGTGAGCCTGGAACTAGCCTTGCCAGCTCTCTAGAGCCAGCCAGCTCTCTAGAACATATCGGACTGCTAGCTGAAGAGGACCATCAGCCAATTTCTTGGGCTACAATACCTATTTGCCAATTGGCCTGGACCCTTTTACTGCCTACACGGAGCCCTGCCAATCCAACACGACTGGTCTGCCGACCTAACCATCCGAGGGCGCTACAACAGTTGTGACGTCCCCCCTGAGGCCCTTCTGCTAGCCCCGGCCTGCTAACTGTCTGAATCGCCGTGTCTCCAGCTCACCTAGCCTCCCACTGGTCCCTATGATCACTCGGCTACGCATGCCTCTTGCTAATGTCTTGTCCATTGCTGTTTTGGTTAGTGATTATTGTCTTATTTCACTGTAGAGACTCCAGCCCTGCTCAATATGCCTTAGCTAGCCCTTTTTCACCTCCCACACATGCGGTGACCTCACCTGATCTAAATGATATCTCTAGAGACAAAACCTCTCTCATCGGCACGCAATGCCTAGATTTAAATACACTGCATTCACATCCTACCATACCCTTGTCTGTACATTATGCCTTGAATCTATTCTTCCACGCCTAGAAACCTGTTCCTTTTACAGTCCTTATAGCCTTTAACCAGTCCTTATAGCCTTTAGCCGTACTCTTATCCTAATCCTCCTCTGTTCCTCTGGTGATGTAGAGGTTAATCCAGGCCCTGCAGCACCTAGCTCCACTCCCATTCCCCAGGCGCTCTCATTTGTTGATTTCTGTAACCGGAAAAGCCTTGGTTTCATGCATGTTAACATTAGAAGCCTACTCCCTAAGTTTGTTTTACTCACTGCTTTAGCACACTCTGCCAACCCGGATGTCCTAGCCCTGTCTGAATCCTGGCTCAGGAAGGCCACCAAAAATCCTGAAATTTCCATCCCTAACTATAACACTTTACGACAAGATAGAACTGCCAAAGGGGGCGGAGTTGCAATCTACTGCAGGGACAGCCTGCAGAATTCTGTCATACTATCCAGGCTTGTGCCCAAACAATTCGAGCTTCTACTTCTAAAAATCCACCTTTCCAGAAACAAGTCTCTCACCATTGTTATAGACCACCTTCTGTCCCCAGCTGTGCCCTGGACACCATATGTGAATTGATTGCCCCCCATCTAACTTTAGAGCTCGTACTGTTAGGTAACCTAAACTGGGACATGCTTAACACCCCGGCCATCCTACAATCTAAGCTAGATGCCCTCAATCTCACACAAATTATCAATGAACCTACCAGGTACAACCCCAAATCTGTAAACACGGGCACCCTCATAGATATCATCCTGACCAACTTGCCCTCTAAATACACCTCTGCTGTCTTCAACCAGGATCTGTGATCACAGCCTCATTGCCTGCGTCCGTAATGGGTCTGCGGTCAAACGACCACTCCTCATCACTGTCAAACACTCCCTAAAACACTTCAGCGAGCAGGCCTTTCTAATCGACCTGGCCCGGTTATCCTGGAAGTATATTGACCTCATTCCGTCAGTAGCGGATGCCTGGTTATTCTTTAAAAGTGCTTTCCTCACCATCTTAAATAAGCATGCCCCATTCAAAAAATGTAGAACCAGGAACCGATATAGCCCTTGGTTCACTCCAGACCTGACTGCCCTTGACCAGCACAAAAATATCCTGTGGCGTGCTGCATTAGCATCGAATAGCCCCCGCGATATGCAACTTTTCATGGAAGTTAGGAACCATTATACACAGGCAGTTAGGAAAGCAAGGGCTAGCTTTTTCAAACAGAAATTTGCGTTTTTGTAGCACAAACTCCAAAAAGTTCTGGGACACTGTAAAGTTCATGGAGAATAAGAGCACCTCCTCCCAGCTGCCCACTGCACTGAGGCTAGGAAACACTGTCACCACCGATAAATCCATGATAATTGAGAATTTCAATAAGCATTTTTCTACGGCTGGCCATGCTTTCCACCTGGCTACCACTACCCCGGTCAACAGCACTGCACCCCCCACAGCAACTTGCCCAAACCTCCCCCATTTCTCCTTCACCCAAATCCAGATAGCTGATGTTCTGAAAGAGTTGCAAAATCTGGACCCCTACAAATCCGCTGGGCTAGACAACCTGGACCCTCTCTTTCTAAAATTATCCGCCGTAATTGTTGCAACCCCTATTACTAGCCTGTTCAACCTCTTTCGTATCGTCTGAGATCCCCAAAGATTGGAAAGCTGCCACGGTCATCCCCCTCTTCAAAGGGGGAGACACTCTAGACCCAAACTGTTACAGACCTATATCTATTCTACCCTGCCTTTCTAAGGTCTTCAAAAGCCAAGTTAACAAACAGATCACAGACCATTTCGAATCCCACCGTACCTTCTCCGCTATGCAATCTGGTTTCCGAGCTGGTCATGGGTGCACAAGGTCCTAAACAATATCATAACCGCCATCGATAAAAGACAATACTGTACAGCCGTATTCATTGAACTGGCCAATGCTTTCGACTCTGTCAATCACCACATTCTTATCGGCAGACTCAACAGCTTTGGTTTCTCAAACGACTGCCTTGCCTGGTTCACCAACTATCAAGCATCCTTCACTCATGCTGCCAAACATACCCTCGTAAAACTGACTATCCTACCGATCCTTGACTTCGGCGATGTCATTTATAAAATAGCCTCCAACACTTTACTCAGACTGCATCCAGTTTGCTATCACAGTGCCATCCGTTTTGTCACCAAAGCCCCATATACTACCCACCACTGCGACCTGTATGCTCTCGTTGCCTGGCCCTCGCTTCATATTCGTCGCCAAACCCACTGGCTCCAAGTCATCTATAAGTCTTTGCTAGGTAAAGCTCCGCCTTATCTCAGCTCACTGGTCACCATAGCAGCACCCACCCGTAGCACGCGCTCCAGCAGGTATATTTCACTGGTCACCCCCAAAGCCTATTCCTCATTTGGCCGCCTTTCCTTCCAGTTCTCTGCTGCCAATGACTGGAACGAATTGCAAAAATCACTGAAGCTGGAGACTCATATCTCCCTCACTAACTTTAAGCATCAGCTGTCAGAGCAGCTCACAGATCACTGTATCTGTACATAGTCCATCTGTAAATAGCCCATCCAACTACCTCATCCCCATATTGTATTTTTTATTTTTTTGCTCCTTTGCACCCCTGTATCTCTACTTGCACATCATCATCTGCTCATTTATCACTCCAGTGTTAATCTGCTAAATTGTAATTACTTTGCTACTATGGCCTATTTATTGCCTATCTCCTCACGCCATTTGCACACACTGTATATAGACTTTATTTTTTCTATTGTGTTATTGACTGTACGTTTGTTTATTCCATGTGTAACTCTGTGTTGTTGTATGTGTCGAACTGCTTTGCTTTATCTTGGCCAGGTCGCAGTTGTAAATGAGAACTTGTTCTCAACTAGCCAACCTGGTTAAATAAAGGTGAAAAAAAAGAAAATGATATGTCATATAAATGGTAGTGGACAACAGTGGCACAAGGTCTCCCAGCATCATGAGTGCTAGGTTAGAGGTCAGATAGGACAGAGACTGGAGTGCATATCAATAAATTTAGCATGTCCACAGTTAAGACACACATGCATACAAATGCATACACACACACAAAGTGCACTCAGTAACTTTGGATCAGTGACAACTTTCAATCAATCAAATGCATTTTATAAAGCCCTTTTTACATCAGCTGCTGTCTCAAAGTGCTATACAGATACCCAGCCTAAAACCCCAAAGAGCAAACAATGCAGAAGCACAGTGGCTAGGAAAAACTCTAGAAAGGTAGGAACCTAGGAAGAAACCTAGAGGAACCAGGCTCTGAGGGGTGGCCAGTCCTCTTCTGGCTGTGCAGGGTGGAGATTATTAGAGTACATGGCCATTTGATCTGGCCTAATCTTCAAAATGTGTACTCATTAGGGTACACAGTTCAACACCTCAGGAGTAAATGTCAGTTGGCTTTTCCTAGCAGAGCATTCAGAGGTCAAGACAGCAGGTGAGTCAGTGAGTGAGACGAAACAGCAGGTCTGGGACAAAGTAGTTCCATAGCTGCAGGCAGAACAGAAGAACTGGATGGGCAGCACGTCCGGGTGGACTGGAGACAGAGACAGCCAGGAGTCGTTAGGCCATGTAGTCCTGAGGCATGGTCCTAGGGCTCAGATCCTCTGGGAGGGGAGACCTAGAGAGGAAGCGAGAGAGAGAGAGTGAGTAAGGAGAATTATAGGTAGCATACCTAAGATCACACAGGACCCCACATAGGACAGGAGAATTTGAGATCAAACAGTAACCTAATAGGACAGACTGAACTTAGCCCCTCGGCACATAGGGTATTGACGCATAGATACTGCGGACTGAGACGGGGCGGGGGGGGGGGGGGGTCGGAGGACACTGTGGCCCCATCCAAAGTTACTCTCAAGTTGGATGGGGCCAACCGGGCAGAATATAACCCGACCAACTTCGCCAAAGTGTAACCCCCACACCAACTAAGGGAAATCAATATACCACTAACTTACTACCTGAGACAAAGCAGAGTGTAGCCCACAAAGATCTCCGCCACCGCACGAGCCCAAGCGGGTGCAAAACCGGACAGGTAGATCACGTCAGTGGCTCAACCCACTCAAGTTGAGTATAGCGAAAAAAGCATGGCATGACGTGATGCGCCCTAGAGGCGGCATTGGAGAGCGGGAGCTCGAGCAAGCCAGTGACTCAGCCATCTCCACTGAATGCTTCTGATCTTTGAGCTTTAACGTGACTTTGGTTCCCCCTGAAAGTCACAGTGAGAAAGGGGCAAAGGAAGAGGAGAAACCTGACGCAGCTGTTTTGGAACTAGGTGCAAGGTTTGGGAGAAGCCCCGTTGTCACCCATTATATGCTCTGGTTACGAGCATGCCAATCGTCCACCTGTGACCTGCCCCAACCCAAGGCAACCAATTCATGCCCCCAGGAGGCACGGAGGTCACATTTCACACCCCCTCACCAACCTGCCCGTCATCAGTACCAACACTCTACAGGACAGCCTTTCTTAAAACCCACAGCCATAAAACACTGCAGTGTTAGTGACATTTGCTTCTCTAACGGTGTATCAATTTAATCTATTAAGTAGCATATATGACATTCAGCTAGTGCATTTGGTGTTGTTGTTGTGAGTGCACGCCTCATAAAGACAAGAAATACTTTGAGAATGATGTGTTGCAAATAGTTAAGATGTCGTAAAATCCAAGGTGTGACCATTTTCTAAAGTGTGTCCAGGTGTGGTATGCTCACACGTATTCCCATCAGTCCCCCCCCCCCACCCCCCCAAGATAAGGGATCTCTATTAGTACTAAAGAACCCCTCCGCTTCAGTCTGTAAGTATAGAAGGGTTTTATATGCAAACGGTGCCTACAAACTGTCCACAATGTTCCCCTGACTGGAAATACAAACAGCATTGTTTAGGTCTGAATTTAAAACAACATGCATTAAAACAACATGCATACTATGTTATAAGATTACAAGAGGAATGACTGGGAAACTCAAACACATGCCTCATTTCCTTAATGTCCTGCTGCACACGCATGCTAACATAATGTGCATCCACACACACAAGGGTGTGTCCACAGTTGTAGTTGGCATGTAGGTTTTATAAGGAATAGGAGGTGTGGGTAAGTGAGTAACTGAGACCACTCAGTTCTTATGGTTCCCCCAACAATGCGACACTGCTGAGGGGGGAGTCGGCAGTGTTTGATCACACCAGCCAACATCTGGTCATCAGGAGGAGCTAAAGTTAGCAGCGGCACATGCTGCTCTCATTACTGTAAAATGGGAGTCACATTCATGCAGGAATGACCCCCACTACAGCCCAGCGCTGTAAAAGCAGGAGAGAGGCGAAATAAAGCAGAGCGGGTGGAAGCCAAGGAGAGAGCCTGGGCAAAAGATGCAAGAGAAGGGGGCATCGTGGTTGATGGTAAGCCAGCTGGTTAATATGGGGATGGCTGCTGCGGCGCTGGACTGCAGGGAGAGAGGGACTGGGAGAAGGGCAGCTGGGTGGATCAAAGCCATGACAAGCTTGTAAGACTTTAATCAGCTCCACACACCGAGTGCTCCTAACTACACATCTGTCAGACAAAGCCGACACAGTGGTGGATTCTAGCTTCAGCTTTGACCACAGGGCCGCCCGCCAACCCTGGCAGGCAGCCATGTTTGAGGACCACCAAACCATCAGAGACTCTGGGGCTAATATGGTTTTCTTTGGATCCCTCTGGATAATCCTTCTCATTGATCTCCTGAGCATGATCAGCATCTGCTAATGAAAGGTTGTCAGCATCAAACAGCTGAGGGCTCTGATAAAGTCATCAGATGTGGGTTATTCCCTCATTGAGATCATTCAATAGACACGTTGTAGAAGAGTCAATGCTGTCAGAAGTTACAGTATGATGATTGTCACTATATCAAATCACATTGTATTTGTCACATGCGCCGAATACAACAGGTGTAGACCTTACCGTGAAACGCTTACTTACAAGCCCTTAACCAACAATTCAGTTCAAGAAAGAGTTAAGAAAATATTTACTAAATAACCTAAAGTAAAAAATAATGAAAAGTAACACAATAAAATAACAATAACGAGGCTATATACAGGGGGTACCGGTACCGAGGTAATGTGCGGGGGTACGGGTTAGTCAAGGTAATTTGTACATGTAGGTATTGGTAAAAGTGACTATGCATAGATAGACGGCGCGTAGCAGCAGTGTAAAAGAAATGGAGGGGGTGGGATGTCAATGTAAATAGTTCGGGTGGCCATTTGATTAATTGTTCAGCAGTCTTATGGCTTGGTGGTAGAAGCTGTTAAGGAGCCTTTTGGTCCTAGACTTGGTGATCCAGTACCTTTCCTGTTGTGTTCTTGAACTTTTCTGGAATGACTGACCTTCATGCCTTAAAGTAATGATGGACTCTCATTCTTCTTTGCCTATTTGAGATGTTCTTGCCATAATATGAACTTGGTATTTTACCAAATAGTGCTATCTTCTGTATACCACCCCTACCTTGTCACAACAACTGATTGGCTCAAACGCATTAGGGAAAGAAATTCCACAAATTTACTTTTAACAAGGCACACCTGTTAATTGAAATGCATTCCAGGTGACCACCTCATGAAGCTGGTTGAGAGAATGCCAAGAGTGTGCAAAGCTGTCATCAAGGCAAAGGGTGGCTACTTTGAAGAATCTCAAATATAAAATATATTTTGATTTGTTTAACACTTTTTCAGTTACTACATGATTCCATATGTGTTATTTCATAGTTTTGATGTCTTCACTATTATTCTACAATGTAGAAAATAATAAAAATAAAGAACAACCCTGGAATGAGTAGGAGGTGTGTCCAAACTTTTGACTGGTACTGTACATTTGGTAGCACTAAACAGTAAAGGCTGACATAATGTTCTGTCAAGAGCCGTGTATTAGGCCTACAATACTCTCAGAGAGTAGTAAATAATCTTGTCCTCAATGAGCATTTAGTTCTCTCTCTCATCTCCTTAAATATAACAAAGAAATGCTACTGTGTTCTATCCAGAGCGACTGGTGACATGGATGTCGATTACTGCAGCCCCCGCACCTCTGGGGTTGGGTTAAATGCGGAAGACACATTTCAGTTGAATGCATTCGGGTTGTACAGCTGACTAGGCATCCCCCTTTCACTTGTGTTAATTTCTTCCAATGTAAATGTGCACTTAGCTATGCTGTAGGCTACTCACTCCTGCAGTAAATCGTCATCACACGAGCTCTGGCACCCCCAGCTGTTTGATAAGAGAACACAACTGTTGCCGCGTCCTCCAGTAGCGCACTTAGAAACAGAGATTTCAGTACATAGGGATGGAAGTTGAAGGTGAATTTGAAGTTAACCTGGAGGCGAAAGAAACGCACACCTGTTTAGGCAAGGTGCTGGCTAGCGGAGTAGAACACTTGAAAAAGAAAGGAGATTTGAAGTCAACAGCAAGTTGCAAGTTTTATATCTTAAAACTCATGGTATCCCTTAGATGTAGTGTTCTTGAAAATGTAAGTTACAGCCATTTAGCAAGTGTCAAACTCTATCAGTACTTATTCATCATGTAGCCTAAATTGTTTCGCCAGCCAGCAACATTAGCTAACGATGTCAATTTAGTGGCCTGTGGTCCCCCCCTCTGATAACCAGGTGGTGAATCGCATCTCTGCATGTCTGGCAGACATATCAGTGTGGATGACGGATCACCACCTCAAGCTGAACCTCGGCAAGACGGAGCTGCTCTTCCTCCCGGGGAAGGACTGCCCGTTCCATGATCTCGCCATCACGGTTGACAACTCCATTGTGTCCTCCTCCCAGAGTGCTAAGAACCTTGGCGTGATCCTGGACAACACCCTGTCGTTCTCAACTAACATCAAGGCGGTGACCCGTTCCTGTAGGTTCATGCTCTACAACATTCGCAGAGTACGACCCTGCCTCACGCAGGAAGCGGCGCAGGTCCTAATCCAGGCACTTGTCATCTCCCGTCTGGATTACTGCAACTCCCTGTTGGCTGGGCTCCCTGCCTGTGCCATTAAACCCCTACAACTCATCCAGAACGCCGCAGCCCGTCTGGTGTTCAACTTTCCCAAGTTCTCTCACGTCACCCCGCTCCTCCGCTCTCTCCACTGGCTTCCAGTTGAAGCTCGCATCCGCTACAAGACCATGGTGCTTGCCTACGGAGCTGTGAGGGGAACGGCACCTCCGTACCTTCAGGCTCTGATCAGGCCCTACACCCAAACAAGGGCACTGCGTTCATCCACCTCTGGCCTGCTCGCCTCCCTACCTCTGAGGAAGTACAGTTCCCGCTCAGCCCAGTCAAAACTGTTCGCTGCTCTGGCACCCCAATGGTGGAACAAACTCCCTCACGACGCCAGGTCAGCGGAGTCAATCACCACCTTCCGGAGACACCTGAAACCCCACCTCTTTAAGGAATACCTAGGATAGGATAAAGTAATCCTTCTAACCCCCCCCCCCCTTAAAAGAGTTAGATGCACTATTGTAAAGTGGTTGTTCCACTGGATATCATAAGGTGAATGCACCAATTTGTAAGTCGCTCTGGATAAGAGCGTCTGCTAAATGACTTAAATGTAAAATGTAAATGTCAATGGCAGGCATTCAACTTGTATTCTGCCGGCAGCAAAAACGATGACGTTACAGTGGTATGGTAATGACGAACCCTTCAAAATAAAAGGCCATTTTTCAAAACATTAAAATCTGGATAACTCATTCAAATGATATTGACTTTTAATCAATGGCCACTTTTATTGTGCCAACAAGAAAATACATTGAGTAATTTATGAAAACAGATGAATACTTTTTAAGACCAATAATGAAATATGTAATGTTGACATTGGTATGTTGAGAATATTGGTATGTTGAGAATATTGGTATGTTGAGAATATTGGGCTGTAGAGAACTTTTTATCTGTCTCAGCTAAAGTGGGGTGGAAATACTCAGTAGGGTCTCTACTAACCAAATATGGTTAGTTTTGGAGTAGAACTGTTTCACATGGCCAGCTGCTGGCTTTTCACTCCGTCCCCTCCATAGCCCCCAATGCAATTCACTGTAATAGACTGTTCATCAGTGGCAGTCGGGGACATTTATTAGATGAGGGAGGACAAATAAATGTTTTTATAGGCAGGACCGTATTTGTATTACAGCATATTGGATGACTTTTATTCATATTCCATTCACACAGCTCAATGTTACATTGATAGGTTTAGGCTACTACATGATACTCACATTTTCCATATACCCATGATGAGGATCCTATACTGAGCAAAAATATAAATGCAACATGGAAGAATTTGAATTTTAGTTCATATATGGAAATCAGTCAATTTAAATAAATGTATTATTCCCTAATCCCTAATGGATTTCACATGACTGGGCAGGGGCACAGCCCTGGGTGGGTCTGGGAGGGCTTAGGCCCACCCACTTGGGAGCCAAGCCCGAGGCAATCTGAATATGTTTTCCCCACTAAAGGGCTTTATTACAGACAGAAATACTCCTCAGTTTCCTCAGCTGTCCGGGTGGCTGGTCTCAGACGATCCTGCAGGTGAAGAAGACGGATATGGAGGTCCTGGGCTGGCGTGGTTACACCTGGTCTGCGGGAGGCCAAATGGACTTACTGCCAAATTCTCTAAAATGACATTGGAGGTGGCTTATGGTGGAGAAATGAACATTAAATTATCTGGAAACAGCACTGGTGGATGTTCCTGCAGTCAGCATGCCAATTGCACGCTCCCTAAAAACTTTTGTGGCATTGTGTTGTGTGACAGAACTGCACATTTTAGAGTGGCCTTTTATTGTCCCCAGCACAAGGTGCACCTGTGTAATGATCATGCTGTTGAATCAGCTTCTTGATATGCCACACCTGTCTGGTGGATGGATTATCTTGGCAAAGGAGGAATGCTCACTAACAGGGATCTAAACAAAGTTGTGCACAAAATTTGAGAGAAATAAGCTTTTTGTGCATATGGAATGAAACATGGGACCAATACTTTACATGTTGCGTTCATATTTTTTTTCAGTATATATCCTAGCCTATGAATGAAAGTTTACAACGAGAGAAAAATTGGTTACAGACAGGGACACATTCAATACCGCCTTGGACACGTACTCTTGCCTGCATCTAGCTGATCTAGGGTGTAATCATTAGTCCAACAGTTGCAAACGAGAGTTTCTATTGGATTAATTCAGCATTGGACTAATTGGACTAATTCATCGTTTTGTTTGTTCTGTTTGCTTCCGTTTAAGAAACGTTTTTCAACAGAATCGGCAGAATGAATACCCCTGATCACACGCAAACACAGTTCACTTTCATAGCAGCCACATAGAAACAGCATGAAAATTCCTTCATGCATCTACGCGCTCTCCTCCTCTTACCTTTTTCCTTCGTTTGTGGACTTCAGTGCACAACACATCAGTTGTCTGTGACTAGGCAAAAAAAAAACGTTACAAGCCAAACCTTCATATCATAACCGCTAACCTCTACACACAGCCTACATCATTGTCACCATATTAGCTAACATCATAGTCAACATAGCTACTAGAACTAACGTGTTAGTAAACCGCTACAATCATGAAGTACAGTGTACAGTCAGCAAGCAGTTTAGCAGTTACCCCGGCGAACCCTAACATTAATTAAAACCTAAAGCTTACCTTGACTTGGAAGAGTTCCAGTGTTGGATAGCCATATCCAGCTAGCTAACGTAGCACCCCTCTCTGTTTTGAGTAGGCTAAACTAGCTAGCTGCATTCGCTAGCTAAGTGAAAGTGCAAAAATGAAATATAGCTAGCTGTCTTTCTCTTTCTTGCTTCTCCAAAATATTTTTTTTCAAAACTGTTCAACTATTTCTCTCTCTCTGAGTCAACTACTCACCACATTGTATGCACTGCAGTGCTAGCTAGCTGTACTTTGTGCCTTCAGTACTAGATTCATTGTCTGATCCTTTGATTGGGTGGACAACATGCCAGTTCATGCTGCAAGAGCTCTGATAGGTTGGAAGACGTCCTCTGTACGTTGTCTTAATTTCTGAGTAAGTCTATGGAACGGGGTGAGAACCATGAGCCTCCTAGGTTTTGTATTGAAGTCAATGTACCCAAAGGAGGACGGAAACTAGCTGTCCACCGGCTACAACATGGTGCTACCCTACAGAGTACTGTTGAGGCTACTGTAGACCTTCATTGCAAATCTGTGTTTTAATCAATTATTTGGTGACGTGAATATATTTAGTGTAGTTCTATCTAAAAAAAAAATACTTTTTATTGTTTCACAATTTTTATTTATATAAAATTCACTGAGGATGGTCACCCCTTCCTCTGAGGAGCCTAAACTGCTGTACATTAGATACATATTGACTTGTAGAAAACCTTTGTACCTGTCTCAGCTAAAGTGGGGAGGGAATACTCAGTAGGGTCTCTACTAACCAGATAGCACTTCTTTCTCCACCCCCTCCAGTGCGTGCTGGAATGCTTAGCTAGCTACCTACTAACTTTGGATGCTTATTTTGTAAGGCAGATATCTACAAATGTGTCTGAAGATGGAAGAAAAGTAAGTGCACCAAAACCATCCCCATGGGTTTGGTGTAGGCTATTTTTGCCACATACCCCAAGCAAACCTGCAGAACACAAGTTACCCCCACTGAAAGAACAGAGTAGCAAACTCCCCCCCCCCCCCCCCCCCCCATGTCAGAAAGTACCCTGGGCCTCATTTATAGCCATTTCCTAAGTGTAACACTAAACATCTGCATGCACCATTTCTGAAAACACACAAAAATATAGAGATTTATGAACTTGGAGCACGCCATACATACGCTTGTTTCCGGTCATGCTAGAAAGGATCAAGCTTTTGTCATATTAACGTCAAAAGTTCAAATGTTTAGCATTTTAACCCTAACTTTTTTCCTAACCTTAACCTAATTCTCCTAACCTGCTGCGTAGGGTTCTCCTAACCTTATACGAAAGGTCTAATCTGATGTTAATTTGACAAAAACTGGATTACCCTACCTTCTGTCAATAACAATTTCTTTATTCTGTATCCTGTTGTCTCAGTAGCAACCTTCTGGACTCCGTCTGACCTGCACAACCTGGTTAAGAGGGACAAGTGTAGCACATGGATGTGTGAAACTTCAGGAGGCCGGTCACGTGTGCTAGCAAGGCAGAGGTCCCAAGTTCACGCTAGATACGGGCCGAATCGGGAGAAAGTGGAACTTGCTAAGGAAAGCAGCGTGATGTCCTTTACACAAACATGGATCCAGCACCAGCAGAAACCTGAGTTGTCTGTCTAGGTGTGTAAATCTGTGAGGGTCACAGCTAAACACACACACACACACACAGACACACACACACACACAGTATGCGTGTAGTTAACAATCTGAAATGTGTTGTTTTTTCTCTCAGGTGCAGACAGGAGTGCCTGCATCTGTACATTACCCAGCTTCTGACAGAACAAGGCGTGCCTTTAAACAGCTTGGGAAATTCCAGAAAATTATGTCAGTGCTTTAGAAGCTTCTGATAGGCTAATTGACATCATTTGAGTCAATTGGAGGTGTACCTGTGGATGTTTTTCAAGGCCTACTTTCAAACTCAGTACCTCTTTGCTTGACATCATGGGAAAATCAAAAGAAATCAGCCAAGACCTCAGAAAAAAATGGAAGACCTCCACAAGTCTGGTTCATCCTTGGGAGCAATTTCCAAACGCCTGAAGGCACCACGTTCATCTGTACAAACAATAGTATGCAAGTATTAACACCATGGGACCACGCAGCCGTCATACCGCTCTGGAAGAGAGATGTCACCTAGAGATGAACGTACTTTGGTGCGAAAAGTGCAAATCAATCCCAGAACAACAGCAAAGGACTCTGTGAAGATGCTGGAGGAAACAGGTACAAAAGTATCTATATCCACAGTAAAACGAGTCCTATATTGACATAACCTGAAAGGCCGCTCAGCAAGGAAGAAGCCACTGCTCCAAAACCGCCATAAAAAAAGCCAGACTACGGTTTGCAACTGCACATGGGGACAAAGATCATACTTTTTGGAGAAATGTCCTCTGGTCTGATGAAACAAAATAGAACTGTTTGGCCATAATGACCATCGTTATGTTTGGAGGAAAAAGGGGGGTGCTTGTGTAACGGATGTGAAATGGCTAGCTAGTTAGCGGGTACGCGCTACTAGCATTTCAATCAGTTACGTCACTTGCTCTGAGACTTAAGTAGGGTTTCCCCTTGCTCTGCAAGGGCCGTGGCCTTTGTGGAGCGATGGGTAACGATGCTTCGTGGGCGACCGTTGTTGATGTGTGCAGAGGGTCCCTGGTTCGCGCCCGTGTCGGGGCGAGGGGACGCCGTAAAGTTATACTGTTACATTGATGCTGTTGACCCGGATCACTGGTTGCTGCGGAAAAGGAGGAGGTTGAAAGGGGGGTGAGTGTAACGGATGTGAAATGGCTAGCTAGTTAGCGGGTACGCGCTACTAGCATTTCAATCAGTTACGTCACTTGCTCTGAGACTTAAGTAGGGTTTCCCCTTGCTCTGCAAGGGCCGCGGCTTTTGTGGAGCGATGGGTAACGACGCTTCGTGGGTGTCAGTTGTTGATGTGTGCAGAGGGTCCCTGGTTCGCGCCCGTGTCAGGGCGAGGGTACGGTTTAAAGTTATACTGTTACACTTGCAAGCCGAAAACACCATCCCAACCGTGAAGCACGGGCGTGGCAGCCTCATGCTGTGGGGGTGCTTTGCTGCAGGAGGGACTGGTGCACTTCACAAAATAGATGGCATCATGAGGCAGGAAAGTTATGTGGATATATTGAAGCAACATTTCAATACATCAGTCAGGAAGTTAAAGCTTGGTCGCAAATGGGTCTTCCAAATGGACAATGACCCCAAGCATACCTCCAAAGTTGTGGCAAAATGGCTTAAGGACAACAAAGTCAAGGTATTGGAGTGGCCATCACAAAGCCCTGACCTCAATCCTATAGAAAATTTGTAGGCAGAACTGAAAAAGCATGTGCGAGCAAGGAGGCCTACAAACCTGACTCAGTTACACCAGCTCTGTCAGGAGGAATGGGCCAAAATTCACCCAACTTATTGTGGGAAGCTTGTGAAAGGCTACCCGAAACGTTTGACCCAAGTTAAACAATTGAAAGGCAATGCTACCAAATACTAATTGAGTGTATGTAAACTTCTGACCCACTGGGAATGTGATGAAAGAAATAAAAGCTCAAATAAATCATTCTCTTTACTCTTATTCTGACATTTAACATTCTTAAATAAAGTGGTGATCCTAACTGACCTAAGACAGGGAATTTTTACTAGGATTAAATGTCAGGAATTGTGAAAAACTGAGTTGAAATGTATTTGGCTAAGGTGTATGTAAACTTCCCGACTTCAACTGTTCATCTTCCTCTAATAAAACACTTACAATGTGGTCCTTTTTTTACTCACTCTTTTTTTCTTGGTTTTTACTCCCAGCTGTTTGACAGTGAGGAGTTTGACTGTCACACTCCTCAATACTGGCTTGCCCTAAGCTAGGAGAATGGATTAACTGATCGCAAATCCACACCTGGCAAAGCTCTGCTGGCCACCACTGACAAGATACCACCAGGTCGGTGCTTTGAGAATAGCTCTTAATTTGAACCGGTTGTTTACAGAGGGATGTCCCAAATATAAATTATGGTAACCTACAGGTTGTGTTTGTTGTAATGAACAGTGTGCCAGATCATTCTTCAGAAAATAGAAAATAGTTTGAGACAGTTCTCTCATCATCTCTGGTTCTGTAGAGGACCCAAATAGCCCCAACCTGGAATACAGTTGGCAGTTTGTTGGTGTTCTTGACTACAACCAGGAGAAAGGGCTTTATCTGGTCCAGAAGGCTGACAGGAATGCCAGAATAAGGGATGCCAAGGGAAAGCCAGTCCTTAACAGAGGACAGAGAACTAAAGGCAATTCATCATTTATTACCACTTCTAGTGTGTTAATTGACCAGCATACAACATACACAAAGTCTCACTCTTGCCAAGCTCTGCAGAGAGAACACAGAGGCCCTGCTTGTGACATGGTGAGGTTGGACCCAGGTGTAGAGAAGAGACCAGACAAGGAATCAGTGGTTAAGGATAAACATAATACTTTACTTAGAAACGGTAGCCGCAGGATCACAGAAGGGCCTTGGTCAGGGAGGTGACCAAGAACCCGATGGTCACTCTGACAGAGCTCTAGAGTTCCTCTGTGGAGATGGGAGAACCTACCAGAAGGACAACCATCTCTGCAGCATTCCACCAATCAGGCCTTTATGGTGGAGTGGCCAGACGGAAGCCACTCCTCAGTAAAAGGCACATGACAGCCCACTTGGAGTTTGTCAAAAGACACCTAAAGTCTCTCAGACCATGAGAAACAAGATTCTGTGGTCTGATGAAAGCAAGATTGAACTCTTTGGCCTGAATGCCAAGCATCATGACTGGAGGAAACCTGGCACCATCCCTACAGTGAAGCATGGTGGTGGCAGCATCATGCTGTGGGGATGTTCTTCGGCGGCAGGGACTGGGAGACTAGTCAGGATCGATGGAAAGATGAACGGAGCGAAGTATAGAGAGATCCTTGATGAAAACATGCACCAGAGTGCTCAGGACCTAAGACTGGGGAAACGGTTCACCTTCCAATAGGACAGCGACCCTAAGCACACAGCCAAGACAACGCAGGAGTGGCTTCGGGACAAGTCTCTGAATGTCCTTGAGTGGCCCAGCCAGAGCCTTGACTTGAACCCGATCGAACATCTCTGGAGAGACCTGAAAATAGCTGTGCAGCAGCGCTCCGCATCCAACCTGACAGAGCTTGAGAGGATCTGCAAAAAAGAATGGAAGATACTCCCCAAATACAGGTGTGCCAAGCTTGTAGCGTCATACCCAAGAAGACTCAATGCTGTAATCGCTGTCAAAGGTGCTTCAACAAAGTACTGAGTAAAGGGTCTGAATACTTATGTAAATGTGATATTTCAGTTTTTCACATTTGAATAAATTAGCTAACATTTCTAAAAACCTGTTCTTGCTTTGTCATTATAGGGTATTGTGTGTAGATTGATGAGGACTTTTTAAATCCATTTGGAATAAATCTGTAACGTATCAAAAGGTGAAAAAAGTCAAGGGGTCTGAATACTTTGAAGGCACTGTATATCCAACCCCCGGATACACTCTTAATAACCTGCTCCTAATTGCATTGTGTTGGCCCTGTGTGTCCCTCACAGACACGGTGGAGTAGAGGTTCATCAGCAGTGACGTCTTCAACTTAAGCCTGTACAGCAAAGCGTGCCGCTCTCTGTTTGAGAAGCTCATGTTTGTCTTCCTGCTGTGCACTTGATGAACAAGAACAAGAGCGATATGGTCAGAGGAGGAACTGATGGTGTTTGGTCTGTATTGTTGTGTTTACAGTGTATCTGTGCCCATACTCTGTCTGTGTCCCACCCTGCCAGTCTGAGTGGCGATACGTGCTGGCAGGGGAAGGGCCCTAGCAGCAACTGGCCAACCCTGCAGTGAGCAATCATACATTTCTCATAGACACAATTAGGGTTGTCACGATACCAGTATTGCGAAAACCGATTTCCCTTGGCAAAAAGGAAAACACCAAGCAGACTAAACTTTATGGCCCTCTTAGAACTTGCTTTATGGAAAAGAAACAAATATAAATCTTAGTGACAAAATAAGGACTGTTTCCTCTGGAAATTTAGTCTGCTTCATGTTTTGTTTCCTTGTCACGATACTTCTGAGTATCGTGACACTGGTATCGTGACAACCCTAGACAACACATTCTAGTTTGCTGTGTGTCAATAGATGATGCACATAGCTGACGTGTGTGTGTGTGTGCGTCTGTGTGTGTGTAAGGAGCAGGTCCCAGGGGAATGAACACCCAACTGAACTCTTTCCAGAAGCTGTTGATCCTGTGCTGCCTGAGGACTGATCACATGACTCACAACCTGCAGGTCTTTGTGTCTGCTCAGCTGGGTCAGCGCTTCATAAAGCCACAGGTGCTGTACCAGCACTGTTTCACGTTTGCCTTTCCGGACAGTGGAGACATCGAAGTTGCATTTTCCTCATTGCCGCTGTCAATGCCATCCATGGTTTATATTTGGTTTGGCCTGTATCCATCTCAGTGTAAACACTTTGCTATCAGATTTATTCTAAAGCCATTTGGTTTAAATATTTACAATCACTGCAGAGCTCATCAGATTTTTTTCCCAATGTAGCTCACCTCATTGTTAATTTGATGTTTCTCAAACACCCTTCTGTACTGTACCTCTCTCATTCCTCCCTTCCTTCCTCCCTCTCTACCTCCCTCTTTCCTTCCTTCCATCTCTCCCTCAGGCTTCAGATATGTCTGCCTCTCCCCTGGTACTGACCTAGCCTCTGACCTCTTACATTTGCTGACGTCATGAAGTTCTACAAGATGAGTGGCATCTCCCTGGGCCAGGGGCAGGTCAGCAGGGCCTGGGGAATGCCTGGGAAAACTCACTATTCACACCCAAGGGACAGCCCACTATAAATCAGTCCTCCCAATGAGAACTCTCATTTGTCATGCTAAGAATAGCTTAGTCTCCCCACCTCAGTGCTAATTACCAGTCTATTTCTAGCCAGAGGACTACTTTGTTTCCTGTATCCCCTACTAAAGAAATGCTACGTTCACCATCACTAAGAGTGCAAGCCAGTCTGAGAAATAACTGAGAAAGAGCTAGGCCCAGGCTCAAAGTCATGAGGTTTGAACCTAAGCCTGGAGATCTCTATCGTATTTACCTGTCCATGTTGGTATCATCTTGAGACCGCTGTGTAACTGGTTCTGTGTGTTGTGCGTCAGGCTCCCAGGGCTGAGGCCATGATACACAGTGCCATGGAGAGAGGCAAGTGGTTCTTCTTCCAGGATTGCCACCTGGCACCCAGCTGGTTGCCCTTCGTGGAGAAACTGATTGACAACATTGACCCAGATAAGGTGGGCTCACCTAGAAGAACACAAAGCTGAAGATATACAGCACCAGTCAAAAGTTTGGACACACCTACTCATTCAAGTGTTTGTATTTATTTTATTTTTTCCATTTTCTACATTGTAGAATAATAGTGAAGACATCAAAACTATGAAATAACACATATGGAATCATGTAGTAACCAAAAAAGTGTTTAATTTTTTTAAATTAAATTTTAGGTTATTTGAAGTAGCCACCCTTTGCCTTGATGACAGCTTTGCACACTCTTGGCATTCTCTCAACCAGCTTCATGAGATAGTAATCTGGAATGCATTTCAATTAACAGGTGTGCCTTGTTGAAAGTTAATTTGTGGAATTTCTTTCCTTCTTAATACATTAGAGCCAATCAATTGTGTTGTGACAAGGTAGCGTTGGCATACAGAAGATAGCCCTATTTGGTAAAAGACCAAGTCCATATTATGGCAAGAACAGCTCAAATAAGCAAAGAGAAACGACAGTCCATCATTACTTTAAGACATGAAGGTCAGTCAATACGGAAAAATTTCAAGAAATTTGAGAGAAAAAAAACAACATCAAGCGTTTTGATGAAACTGGCTCATGAGGACCGCCACAGGAAAGGAAGACCCAGAGTTACCTCTGCCGCAGAGGTGAAGTTCATTAGAGTTACCAGCCTCAGAAATTGTAGCCCAAATAAGTTCAAGTAAAAGACACATCTCAACATCCACTGTTCAGAGGAGACTGCGTGAATCAGGCCTTCATGGTCGAATTGGTGCAAAGAAACCACGGCTAAAGGACTCCAATAAGAAGAGACTTCCTTGGGCCAGGAAACACAAGCAATGGACATTAGACCGGTGGAAAATTGTCCTTTGGTCTAATGAGTCCAAATGTGAGATTTTTGGTTCCAACCGCTGTGTCTTTGTGAGACGCAGAGTAGGCGAACGGATGATCTCTGCATGTGTGGTTCCCACTGTGAAGCATGGAGGAGGTGTGATGGTGTGGGGGTGCTTTGCTGGTGACACTGTCTGTAACAAGGCACACTTAACCAGCAGGGCTACCACAGTATTCTGCAGCGATATGTCATACCATCTGGTTTGTGCTTAGTGGGACTCTCATTTGTTTTTCAACAGGACAATGACCCAAAACACCTCCAGGCTGTGTAAGGGCTATTTGACCAAGAAGGAGAGTGATGGAGTGCTGCATCAGATGACCTGGCCTCCACAATCACCCGACCTCAACCCAATTGAGATTGTTTGGGATGAGTTGGACCGCAGAGTGAAGGAAAAGCAACAAGTGCTCAGCATAAGTGGGAACTCCTTCAAGACAGTTGGAAAAGCATTCCAGGTGAAGCTGGTTGAGAGAATGCCAAGAATAGGCAAAGCTGTCATGAAGGCAAAGTGTTGAAGAATCTCAAATATAAAATATATTTGGATTTGATTACTACATGATTCCATATGTGTTATTTCATGGTTTTGATGTCTCCACTATCATTCTGCAATGTAGAAAATAGTAGAAATAAAGAAAAACCCTTGAATGAGTAGGTGTGTCCAAACTTCTGACTGGTACTGTGCACTGAGTGTAGCAAAACATAAAGAACATCTTCCTAATATTGAGTTGCACCCCCCCACCCCTCTTTTGCCCTCAGAATAGCCTCAAATCGTCGGGGCATGGACTCTACAAGGTGTCGAAAGCTTTCCACAGGGATGCTGGCCCATGTTGACTCCAATGCTTCCAACTATAGTGTCAAGTTGGCTAGATGGGTGGTGGACCATTCTTGATAAGCATAGGAAACTGTTGAGCGGGAAAACCCCATCAGCATTGCAACTCTTGACACAAACCAGTGCGCCTGGTTCTCTCACGTCACCCCGCTCCTCCGCTCTCTCCACTGGCTTCCAGTTGAAGCTCGCATCCGCTACAAGACCATGGTGCTTGCCTACGGAGCTGTGAGGGGAACGGCACCTCCGTACCTTCAGGCTCTGATCAGGCCCTACACCCAAACAAGGGCACTGCGTTCATCCACCTCTGGCCTGCTCGCCTCCCTACCTCTGAGGAAGTACAGCTCCCGCTCAGCCCAGTCAAAACTGTTCGCTGCTCTGGCACCCCAATGGTGGAACAAACTCCCCCACGACGCCAGGTCAGCGGAGTCAATCACCACCTTCCGGAAACACCTGAAACCCCACCTCTTTAAGGAATACCTAGGATAGGATAAAGTAATCCTTCTAACCCCCCCCCCCTTAAAAGAGTTAGATGCACTATTGTAAAGTGGTTGTTCCACTGGATATCATAAGGTGAATGCACCAACTTGTAAGTCGCTCTGGATAAGAGCGTCTGCTAAATGACTTAAATGTAAATGTACTACCATAACCCCCGCTCAAAGGCACTTAAATCTTTTGTCTTGCCCATTCACCCTCTGAATGGCACCCATACACAATCCATGTCTCAATTGTCTCAAGGCTTAAAAATCCTTCTTTAAACTGTCTCCTCCCCTTCATCTACACTGATTTGAAGTGGATTTAACAAGTGACATCAATAAGGGATCATAGCTTTCACCTGGATTAACCTGGTCAGTCTACAGTGCATTTGGAAAGTATTCAGACCCCTTGAAATTTTCCACATTTTGTTACGTTACAGCCTTAATCTAAAATGTATTAAATCGTTTTTTTTCCCCCTTATCAATATATACACAATACCCCATAATGACAAAGAAAAAACAGGTTTTTAGAAATGTTTGCAAATGTATAGAAAAAAACTGAAATATCACATTTAGATAAGTATTCAGACATTTTACTCAGTGCTTTCTTGAAGCACATATGACAGCGATTACAGCCTCAAGTCTTCTTGGGTATAACGTTACAAGCTTGGCACAACTGTATTTGGGGAGTTTCTCCAATTCCGCTCTGCAAATCCTCTCAAGCTCTGTCAGATTGGATGGGGAGCGTAGCTGCACAGCTATTTTCAGGTCTCTCCAGAGATGCTCGATTGGGTTCAAGTCCGGGCTCTGGCTGGACTACTCAAGGACATTCAAAGACTTGTCCCGAAGCCACTCCTGCATTGTCTTGGCTGTGTGGTAAGTAGAGGTCGACAGATTTAATCAGAATGGCCGATTAATTAGGGCCGATTTCAAGTTTTCATAACAATCAGAAATCTGTAATTTTGGACGTCGATTTTGCCGAAGAGTTTTTTTTTTTTTACACCTTTAACTAGGCAAGTCAGTTAAGAACACATTCTTATTTTCAATGACGGCCTAGGAACGGTGGGTTAACTGCCTTGTTCAGGGGCAGAACGACAGGTTTTTACCTTGTCAGCTCAGGGATTCAATCTTGCAACCTTACGGTTAACTAGTCCAACGCTCTAACCACCTGCCTCACGAGGAGCCCGCCTGTTACGTGAATGCAGTAAGAAGCCATGGTAAGTTGCTAGCTAGCATTAAACGTATCTTATAAAAAACAATCAATCAATCATAATCACTAGTTAACTACACATGGTTGATGATATTACTAGTTTATCTAGCGTGTCCTGCGTTGCATATAATCGATGCAGTGCGCATTCGCGAAAAAGGACTGTCGTTGCTCCGTGTACCTAACCATAAACATCAATGCCTTTCTTAAAATCAATACACAGAAGTATATATTTTTAAACCTGCATATTTAGCTCAAATAAATCCAGGTTAGCAGGCAATATTAACCATGTAACGAATGTCGTCTGGAGAAGGAGAAGAGGACCAAAATGCAGCGTGGTAAGTGTTCATGATAATACTTTAATCAAAACTCAACACTACACAAAATAACAACGAGGAGAAAAAGAAACAGTTCTGCAAGGTGACATACACTAAACAGAAAACAACCACCCACAAACACAAGTGGGAAAACAAGCTACCTAAGTATGGCTCTCAATGAGACAACGATAGACAGCTGCCTCTGATTGAGAACCATACCAGGCCAAACACATAGAAACAGAAAACCTAGACCTACAACATAGAATACCAACCCACATCACACCCTGACCAAACTAAAAAGAGAAACATACAAAGCAATCTACGGTCAGGGCGTGACAAACCAGGTGAAATTGTGTCACTTCTCTTGCGTTCATTGCACGCAGAGTCAGAGTATATGCAACAGTTTGGGCCGCCTGGCTCATTGCGAACTAATTTGCCAGAATTTTACGTAATTATGACTTAACATTGAAGGTTGTGCAATGTAACAGGAATATTTAGACTATGGATGCCACCCGTTAGATAAAATACGGAACGGTTCCGTATTTCACTGAAAGAATAAACGTTTTGTTTTCGAGATGATAGTTTCCGGATTCGACCATATTAACCTAAGGCTTGTATTTCTGTGTGTTATTATGTTATAATTAAGTCTATGATTTGATAGAGCAGTCTGACTGAGCGATGGTAGGCACCAGCAGACTCGTAAGCATTCATTCAAACAGCACTTTCGTGCGTTTTGCCAGCAGCTCTTCGCAATGCTTCAAACATTGCGCTGTTTATGACTTCAAACCTATCAACTCCCAAGATTAGGCTGGTGTAACCGATGTGAAATGGCTAGTAAGTTAGCGGGGTGCGCGCTAATAGCGTTTCAAACGTCACTCGCTCTGAGACTTGGAGTAGTTGTTCCCCTTGCTCTGCATGGGTAACGCTGCTTCAAGGGTGGCTGTTGTCGATGTGTTCCTGGTTCGAGCCCAGGTAGGAGCGAGGAGAGGGATGGAAGCTATACTGTTACACTGGCAATACTAAAGTGCCTATAAGAACATCCAATAGTCAAAGGTATATGAAATACAAATCGTATAGAGAGAAATAGTCCTATAATTCCTACAATATCTACAACCTAAAACTTCTTACCTGGGAATATTGAAGACTCATGTTAAAAGGAACCACCAGCTTTCATATGCTCTCATGTTCTGAGCAAGGAATTTAAACGTTAGCTTTCTTACATGGCACATATTGCACTTTTACTTTCTTCTCCAACACTTTGTTTTTGCATTATTTAAACCAAATTGAACATGTTTCATTATTTATTTGAGGCTAAATAGATTTTATTAATGTATTATATTAAGTTAAAATAAGTGTTCATTCAGTATTGTTGTAATTGTCATTATTACAAATAAATAAAAAAAATCGGCCAATTAATCGGTATCGGCTTTTTTTGGCCCTCCAATATCGGTATCTGCGTTGAAAAATCATAATCGGTTGACCTCTAGTGGTAAGGGTCGTTGTCCTGTTGGAAGGTGAACGTTCGCCCCAGTCTGAAGTCCTGAGCACTCTGGAGAAAGTTTTCATCAAGGATCTCTCTGTACATTACTCCGTTCATCTTTGCCTCGATCCTGACTAGTCTCCCATTCCCTGCTGCTGAAAAACATCCCCACAGCATGATGCTGCCACCACCATGCTTCACCATGGGCATGGTGCCAGGTTTAGTCTAGTTGTGACGCTTGGCATTCAGGCCAAAGAGTTCATCAGACCACAGAATCTTGTTTCTCATGGTCTTAGGGTATTTAGGTGCCTTTTGGAAAACTCCATGCGGGCTGTCGTGTATTTTATTGAGGAGTGGCTTCCATCTGGCCACTCTACCATAAAGGCCTGATTGGTGGAGTGCTGCAGAGATGGTTGTCCTCCTGGAAGGTTCTCCCATCCCCATAGAGGAACTGTAGAGCTCTGTCAGAGTTACCATTTGCGTTCTTGGTCACCTCCCTGACCAAGGCACTTCTCCTCCGATTGCTCAGTTTGGCCAGGTGGCCAGCTCTAGGAAGTCTTGATGGTTCCAAACTTCTTCTATTTAAGAATGATGGAGCCCACTGTGGTCTCTGGGACCTTCAATGCTGCAGAAATGTTTTGGTTCCCTTCCCCAAATTGGTGCCTCGACACAATCCTGTCTCGGAGCTCTACAGACAATTCCTTTGACCTCATGGCTTGGTTTTTGCTCTGAAATGCACTGTCAACTGTTGGACCTTACATAGACAAGTGTGTGCCTTTCCAAATCATGTCCAATCAGTTTAATTTACCACAGATGGACCTTAATCAAGTTGTAGAAACATCTCAATGATGATCAATGGAAACAGGATGCACCTAAGCTCAATTCCAAGTCTCATAGCAAAGAGTCTGAATACTTATGTAAATAAGGTATTTCTGTTTTTTCTAAATAAAAAATAAAAAATGTTTTTGCTTTGTCATTATGGGGTATTGTGTGTAGATTGCTGAGAATATTTATTTATTTAATCAATTTTATAATAAGGCTGTAACGTAACAACATGTGGAAAAAGTCAAGGGGTCTGAATACTTTCCGAAGGTACTACACTACCGGTCAAAAGTTTTAAAACACCACTCATTGAATTCTTCATTGTAGAATAATAGTGAAGACATCAAAACTATGTAATAACACATATGGAATCATGTACTAACCAAAAAAGTGTTAAACAAATCAAAATACATTGTATATTTGAGATTCTTCAAATAGCCACCCTTTGCCTTGATGACAGCTTTGCACACTCTTGGCATTCTCTCAACCAGCTTCATGAAGTAGTCACCTGAAATATATTTCAATTAACAGGTGTGTCTTCTTAAAAGTTCATTCCTTCTTACTGCTTTTGAGCCTCAGTTGTGTTGTGACAAGGGAGAGGGGGTATACAGAAAATAGCCCTATTTGGTAAAAGACCAAGTCCATATTATGGCAAGAAAAGCTCAAATAAGCAAAGAGAAACAACAGTCTATCATTACTTTAAGACATGAAGGTCAGTCAATACGGAACATTTCTTCAAGTGCAGTCGCAAAACCATCCAGCGCTGTGATGAAAATGTCTCTCATGAGGACCGCCACAGGAATGGAAAACCCAGAGTTGCCTCTGCTGCAGAGGATAAGTTCATTATAGTTACCAGCCTCCGAAATTACAGCCCAAATAAATGCTTCACAGAGTTCAAATAAAAGACACATCTCAACATCATCTGTTCAGAGGAGACTTTGTGAATCAGGCCTTCATGGTCAAATTGCTGCAAAGAAACCACTACTAAAGGACATCAAAAAGAAGAAGAGACTTGCTTGTGCCAAGAAACATGAGCAATGGACATTAGACTAGTGAAAATGTGTCCTTTGGTCTGGAGTCCAAATTTGAGATTTTTGGTTCCAACCGCTGTCTCTTTGTGAGATGCGGTGTGGATGAACAGATGCATGGAGGAAAAGGTGTTATGGTGTGGGGGTGCTTTGCTGATGACACTGTCTGTGATTTATTTAGAATTCAAGACACACTTAACCAGCATGTGTACCACAGCATTCTGCAGCGATACGCCATCCCATCTGGTTTGGGCTTAGTGGGACTATCATTTGTTTTTCAACAGGACAATGACCCAACACACCTCCAGGCTGTGTAAGGGCTATTTTACCAAGAAGGGGAGTGAGGGAGTGCTGCATCAGATGACCTGGCCTCCACAATCACCTGACCTCAACCCAATTGAGATGGTTTTGGATGAGTCGGACCGCGGGGCAAAGGAAAAGCCTCCAACAAGTGCTCAGCATATGTGGGAACTCCTTCAAGACTGTTGGAAAAGCATTTCAGGTGAAGTTGGTTGAGAGAATGCCAAGAGTGTGCAAAGCTGTCATGAAGGCAAAGGGTGGCTATTTGAAGAATTGTAAATATAAAATATATTTAGATTTGTTTAACACTTTTTTGGTTACTACATGATTCCATATGTGTTATTTCATAGTTTTGATGTATTCACTATTATTCTATAATGTAGAAAATAGTAAAAAATAAAGAAAAACCATTGAATGAGTTGGTGTTCTAAAACTTTGTGTATTTGATGGAAAGAACATGTCCTCATAATGTTTTGTACACTCAGTAAAGCAAGATGTAAAAACCTTTTGTCACTCTTAAACCTGCCAACACCTCTTCAGGTACACCAGGATTTTCGTGTGTGGCTCACCAGCCTGCCCAGCAGCAAGTTCCCAGTGTCTATCCTCCAGAATGGCTATAAGATGACCATAGAGCCTCCCAGAGGCATCAAGGCTAACCTGTTGAAGACCTCCCTGAGCCTGAATTATGACTTCATCACTACCTGCACCAAGGTCTGGCTCCTCCCATTTCCATACTATACTGTGCACTGTATTGTGTAATTCAAGTGGAAAACATAATATCCAGACACCTCACCTAACACTGTCCCCTGCTCCTCCTCTTCTCTCCTATCTAGGCTGCAGAGCTTAAGTCCCTGCTCCTGTCTGCCTGTTCCACAGGAATGCCATTGAGCTCAGGAAGTTCGGCCCACTGGGGTTGAACATCCCAGATGAGTTCATTGACGGTGACCTGTGCATCTGTATCAGCCAGCTCAAGATGTTCCTGGAGGAGTACCAGGACAAGGTGTTGAAGACACTCTCTCTCTCTTTTCTTCCCACTTTTCCTTTGGTATTTCTCTTTTCATCTCACCTCTCCTTCTTTCTCTTTTGTCTACTCTCATGTCCTACCCTTTTATCTCTGGTCCTTTTGTGCTAGCTATTCTCCACTGTCCACTATTCATACACTTCTCTCCTGTCTAGAGTTCTGTAACTTATCTCTCTTCTTTCCCTGTAACGCTTTACACATCCTTGTTCTCTGTCTGACACACATTGCACATATTCCAAATTGGTTCCTATTGTCATTGAAATGTCATTCTTATTACATACATTTGAACTATCAGCTGAAACAAATACCTCTAGCAAGAGTATGCATTTTTCTATGGTTCAGAGAGTCCTTATTTATGTTGTGTGTGTCCTCTCTCACTGAAACTCTACCCCAGCAAGAAACCGGTTTTGAACTTGTCTTGCTTATATTTGATGCTTATATAGCTCTTACTGTAGTCTGTTTTAGATGTTATACTTTGCAAAGACCAACAGATTTGAGTTGAAGCTTAACAGAGAACATTTGTTACATTCTTCTTGTTAACAAAAGCTCATAGGAAATGCTCAGGATACCATTCTGTTGACATGCTAACATACCTCAACTCAGTTCGGTACATAACCCAAAACAAGGTCACGGCCCCACCAGCCCGCCACGGGGGGGGGGGGGGGGGTGGGGGTGTTGAGTTATTGTGTGTTGTAAGTTTGAATGAATTAAAGCTGGGCTGGTAATGCATCTTGTTTGTCCCCTATCAGTTTTCAGGATGTGATGACTAAGTACCCAGTCCTGTATGAGGAGTCCATGAACACAGTCCTAATCCAGGAGGTCATCAGGTAACCTAGCCCTGTCATTAATCACTGCTGAAGTCCCTAACATCTTGTCAGTGCCACATCTTCTTCTCCCACCATTAACCTCAAGCCAGTTCCAGTTACCATCCTAATCCTCCGTATCAGAGAGCTCTTCTATAGTTATATTATATTTTTTCTCATGATAGCTGTAGTGAAATGTGTTGTTTTACGGGGTTAGACATAGTAGTACGGCACCCCTGGAACAAATTGGGGTTAAGTGTCTTGCTCAAGGGCACATTGACACATTTTTGCTTTTTGGCTCGGTTATTCAAACGAGCGACCTTTCAGTTACTGGCCCATATTCACCATTCTCCTTAGTATCTCTCTCTAATTCTCATCCATCCACCCTTATCTCTCTCAGGTATAACCGGTTGTTAGTGGTTGTGTCCCAGAGCCTCAGTGATATAGTGAAGGCTCTAAAGTGCTTAGTGGCAAGGTCATCAGAACTGGTGCTTATGGCCAACAGCTTGTTCATCAAAAAAGTACCTGACATGTGGCAGGCCAAGGTACTCACAGGAACACATACACTACATGACCAGAATATGTGGACACGTGCTTGTCGAACATCTCGTTACAAAATCATGGGCATTAATATAGAGTTGGTCCCCCCTTTGCTGCTATAACATCCTCCACTCTTCTGGCAAGGCTTTCACTAGATGTTGGAACATTGCTGCGGGGACTATCTTCCATTCAGCCACAAGAGCATTAGTGAGGTCGGGCACTGATGTTGGGCGATTAGGCCTGGCTCGCAGTCGGCATTCCAATTCATCCCAAGGGTGTTCGATGGGTTTGAGGTCAGGTCTCTGTGCAGGCCAGTCAAGTTCTTCCACACCGATCTCAACAAACTATTTCTGCATGGATCTCACTTTGTGCACAGGGGCATTGTCATGCTGAAACAGGAAAGGGCCTTCCCCAAACTGTTGCCACAAAGTTGGAAGCACAGAATAATCTAGAACAGGGGCACTCAAGTACTATTTGAGAAGGTCCGGTCACACAAATTTCTGAGATGGCAAAGGTCCAGATGGATAATATAATTTATCGACGTAGTAACAAACCCCCAGCTCGCAACCCATGCGACCCCAAACTGTTCACACCCCTCTTGTTGGCAGATATATTTTTTTGCTGTTTTAAAGCTCATTTTCCTTAAACTCTATGCATTCTTCCATGTCTTGTGTGTGTATATGATACAAGGGGTCGAAGCCCGAAACATGTCAAATTGCAGGTCTTAGGGTGTCATCAACTTCTGCCGAAGTCGATGCCTCTCCTTGTTTGGGCGGTGTTCGGCGGTCGACGTCGCCGGTCTTCTAGCCATCGCCGATCCATTTTTCATTTTCCATTTGTTTTGTCTCATTTTCCCACACACCTGGTTCTCATTTCCCTCATTATGTGTTGTGTATTTAACCCTCAGTTTCCCCCATGTCTTTGTGTGGTATTGTTTATCTGTTTTCATGTATGCGCACGTTAGGCTGGTTGCACTGGGTAATGTTCAACCCGTATTTGTATTTCGTGTTCATTTGTGCCATGTGCTTTTGGTTCGCCAAATAAAAGGCTCCGTTTTGCTACCAAATATCTGGTCTCCTGCGCCTGACTTCCTACAGCACTTCACGCATACCTTGACAGAATACCACACCCATTATGGAGTCAGCAGGAGCAGGTACCTATGGTAGCGGAATCGAGGAGCGCGTCCAGGAGCACACAGCGTTGATTCACTATCTCGGCACCGCCATGGACCGTGTCGTCCAGACGATGGATCGCTGGGAGAGACAGGGAGGTCCTCCATTACCTCCCCCAGCACAACAGGAGTTCTCACTACCCGTCCCTCCTGTACCCGGTTCCAGTGGGATGCGTCTCGCCCTTCCCAGGGAGTATGATGGGACGGCGGCATGGTGCCAGGGCTTCCTGCTACAGCTGGACCTCTACGTGGGCACCGTTTATCCAGCTCCCTCTGGAAGGGAGAGGGTGTCCGCCCTCGTCTCGTGCCTCTCAGGGAGAGCTCTGGAGTGAGCCAACGCCGTGTGGAGAGAAGGAGATGTGGCGTTGGAGGACTTCACGGAGTTCACGTCTGTTCCACCTGGAACGTCTGTTCCACCTGAGGTAGGGGACGAGGAGCACCCAGGAGTTCGCACTGGAATTTCAGACCTTGGCCGCCGGAGCGGGATGGAACGACAGGGCCCTCATCGACCACTACCGTTGCAGTCTGCGCGAGGATGTCCGTCGGGAGTTGGCCTGCAGGGATACCACTCTTACCTTTGACCAGCTGGTGGACATGTCCATTCGGTTGGATAACCTGCTGGTCACCCGCGGACGTCCAGAGAGGGCTCTTGTCGATTCCCGTTCCCAGCACCACCGCTCCGGTGCCTATGGAGCTGGGAGGTGCTGCGCACAGGGAGACCGGAGGGGGGGCTTTCACGTGTACCATCTGTGGCCGCAGAGGTCACACTGCTGGTCGGTGCCATGTTGGTTCCTCTAGGGTTTGAGGCAGCAGGCAGGGCACTCAGGCGTCACCCCAGGTGAGAAGGCACCATTCTCACCCAGAGCCCTCTGTTGCACACATGTTTTTGTTTGTTACTTTTCCTGAGTTTTCCCCACATTCCCAGAATAAGGCGCTCGTCGATTTAGGCGCAGCTGGGAATTTTTTTGACAGATCATTTGCCCATAATTTAGGGATCCCCATCGTTCCCGTGGATGTGCCCTTCCCCGTTCACGCCTTAGATAGTCGACCATTAGGGTCAGGGTTGATTAGGGAGGTTACCGCTCCTTTGGGCATGGTGACGCAGGGGGGTCATACGGAGAGAATTAGTCTCTTCCTTATTGACTCTCCTGAGTTTCCCGTGGTGCTGGGCCTATCCTGGTTAGCTTGTCATAACCCCACTGTTTCTTGGCCACAGAGGGCTCTCACGGGGTGGTCGTGAGAGTGCTCAGGTAGGTGTTTAGGGGTTTCCGTTGGTGCTACTACCGTGGAGAGTCCAGACCAGGTCTCCACTGTGCGCATTCCCCCTGAATATCCCGATTTGGCTCTCACCTTCTCCAAAAAGAAGGCGACTCAATTACCACCTCATCGACGGGGCGATTGTGCGATAGATCTCCTGGTAGACGCTGCACTTCCCAGGAGTCACGTGTATCCCCTCTCACAGGCGGAGACGGAGGCTATGGAAACATATGTCTACGAATCCCTGCGTCAGGGATACATTCGGTCCTACACTTCACCCGCCTCCTCGAGTTTATTTTTGTGAAGGAGGGAGGTCTGCGCCCATGTATTGACTATCGGGGTCTGAATCAGATCACTGTGAGGTATAGTTACCCGCTACCGCTCATAGCCACAGCGATAGAGTCAATGCACGGGGCGCGCTTCTTCACTAAACTAGATCTCAGGAGCGCTTATAACCTGGTGCGTATCCGGGAGGGAGATGAGTGGAAGACGGCTTTCAGTACCACCTCTGGGCACTATGAGTACCTCGTCATGCCGTACGGGTTGATGAATGCTCCATCAGTCTTCCAAGCCATTGTAGATGAGATTTTCAGGGACCTGCACGGGCGAAACTATGACGTGGGGGACCGGGAGTTGTTGGCTGTCGTCAAGACTTTGAAGGCGTGGAGACATTGGCTTGAGGGGGCTAAACACCCTTTTCTCATCTGGACTGACCGCCGCAATCTGGAGTACATCCGGGCGGCGAGGAGACTGAACCCTCGCCAGGCAAGGTGGGCCATGTTTTTCACCTGTTTTGTTTTCACTCTTTCTTACAGACCAGGTTCCCAGAACGTGAAGGCAGACGCACTCTCCCGGCTGTATGACACAGAGGAGCGGCCCATGGATCCCACTCCCATACTCCCGGCCTCCTGCCTGGTGGCGCCGGTAGTGTGGGAGCTGGACGCGGACATTGGGCGGGCGTTGCGTGCAGAGCCCGCTCCCCTCCAGTGTCCCGCTGGGCGTCTGTACGTTCCGTCTGCTGTCCGTGAGCGGCTGATCTATTGGGCCCACACGTCACCCTCCTCTGGTCATCCAGGCATCGGTTGGACAGTGCGCTGTCTGAGCGAGAAGTACTGGTGGCCCACTTTGACTAAGGACGTGAGGGTTTATGTTTCCTCCTGCTCGGTGAACGCCCAGTGTGAGGCACCTAGGCACCTACCCAGAGGTAAGTTACACCCCTTACCCGTTCCACAGCGGCCATGGTCACACCTGTCATTCGATTTCCTGACCGATCTTCCCCCATCACAGGGAAACACCACGATCCTGGTCATTGTGGATCGTTTCTCTAAGTCCTGCCGTCTCCTCCCTCTGCCCGGTCTCCCTACAGCCCTACAGACTGCGGAGGCATTGTTTACGCACGTCTTCCAGCACTATGGGGTACCTGAGGATATAGTGTCTGATCGAGGTCCCCAGTTCACTTCGAGGGTCTGGAAGGCGTTCATGGAACGTCTGAGGGTCTCGATCAGCCTTACCTCAGGGTTTCATCCTGAGAGTAACAGGCAGGTGGAGAGAGTTAACCAGGATGTGGGTAGGTTTCTGAGGTCCTATTGCTAGGACCGGCCAGGGGAGTGGGTAGCGTTCGTGCCCTGGGCAAAGATGGCCCAGAACTCGCTCCGCCACTCCTCCAATAACCTCTCCCCCTTCCAGTGTGTATTGGGGTATCAGCCAGTTCTGGCTCCTTGGCATCAGAGTCAGACCGAGGCTCCTGCGGTGGATGACTGGTTCCGGCGCGTGGTGGAAACATGGGACGCCGCCCATGTTCACCTTCAGCACGCCGTGCTGCGCCAGAAAGTTGGCGCCACCGTAGTGAGACCGGGTCTGGCTCTCGACCCGAAACCTGCCCCTCCGCCTGCCCTGCCGGATGCTGGGTCCGCGATTTGTGGGTCCATTTAAAGTCCTGAGGAGAGTGAAAGAGGTTTGTTACAGGTTACAGCTTCCCCCCGATTACCGCATTAACCCCTTGTTCCATGTGTCTCTCCTCAGGTCGGTGGTGGCTGGCCCGCTCCAGGAGTCTGAGGTGTGGGAGGTTCCTCCGCCCCCTCTGGACATCGAGGGGGCCCCGGCGTACTCCGTTCGTTCGCTACTGGATTCGAGACGTTGGGTGAGGGGCCTTCAGTACCTCGTGGACTGGGAGAGGTATATACCGGAGGAGAGATACTGGGTTCCGGTGGAGGACGTGTTGGATCCTTCTCTGCTGCGAGAGTTCCACCGTCTCCGTCCAGATCGCCCTGCGCCTCGCCCTCCGGGTCGTCCCCGAGGCCGGTGTTGACGCACTGCTGGAGCCGCGTGTCGGGGGGGGGGGGGGGGGGGGTACTGTCACGACTTCTACGAAGTCGTTGCCTCTCCTTGTTCGGGCGGTGTTCGCCGGTCTTCTAGCCATCGCCGATCCATTTTTCAATTTCCATTTGTTTTGTCTCGTTTTCCCACACACCTGGTTCTCATTTCCCTCATTATGTGTTTCTCATTTCCCTCATTATGTGTTTAACCCTCAGTTTCCCCCATGTCTTTGTGTGGTATTGTTTATCTGTTTTCATGTATGCGCACGTTAGGCTGGTTGCGCTGGGTTATGTTCAACCCATATTTGTATTTTGTGTTTGTTTGTGCCGTGTGCTTTTGGTTCGCCAAATAGGCTCCGTTTTGCTACCAAATATCGGCTCTCCTGCGCCTGACTTCCTACAGCCCTTCACGCATAACTTGACATAGGGTCCTGTGGTCTAGAATGTAATTGTATGCTGTAGCGTTAACATTTCCTTTCACTGGAACTAAGGGGCCTAGCCCGAACCATGAAAAACAGACCCAGACCATTATTCCTCCTCCACCAAACTTTACAGTTGGCACTATGCATTCAGGCAGGTAGCATTCTCCTGGCATCCGCCAAACCCAGATTGGACTGCCAGATGGTGAAGCATGATACGTCACTCCAGCCCACGCTTGGCATTGCGCATGGTGCTCTTAGGCTTGTGTGCGGCTGGTTGGCCAGGGAAACCCATTTCCTGAAGCTCCAGACAAATAGTTATTGTGCTGTCGTTGCTATCAGAGTCAGTTTGGAACTCGGTAGTGAGTGTTGCAACCGAGGACAGATGATTTTTACGTGCTATGTGCTTCAGCAGTCGGCGGTCACATTCTTTGAGCTTGTGAGCTGATGAAGACAGCTTGTCTATCGAAATGTTGGATATTAGGTAATTCAATTATTGCATCTGAGCTCCTATAGAGCTCTCCTTTTCTTGTTCAAGTCTTCTACTCCGCTAGCCAGCACTTCGCCTAAACAGGTATGCATTTCTTTCACCTCCAGATTAGCTTGTGCGGCCTACCACTTTGCTACTGAGCCGTTGTTGCTCCTAGACATTTCCACTTCACAATAGCAGCAATTGCAGTTGACAGGGGCAGCTCCAGCAGGGCAGAAATTTGGCGAATTGACGGTGCCACGTTGAAAGTCAGTGAGCTCTTCAGTAAGGCCATTCTACTGCCAATGTTTGTATATGGAGATTGCATGGCTGTGTGCTTGATTTTATACACCTTCCAGCAATGGGTGTGGCTGAAATAGCCGAATCCCCTCATTTGAATGGGTGTCCATATACTTTTGGTCATGTAGTGTATATAGAGGGATGGATATCCTTGAAAACTGAAGCAGGCATCACCTGCTTAGGTAACACTGGCAGTCATTTCAAACACGTAATCTAACATATACAGTAATCTGACATTTGAGTATAGTAATTATTGCATAGAAACCATCCTACTTGTTGTTAGTCTTCAGGGGATTTTTTTTAATTTGATTCCATTCAACTCAACCCTACCCTGACTACCAGTTATTTGTCAACTGTACTGCTCCTTTAAAAGACAGCCGCTGGAGAAATATGACTTGGGTAGAGGAGTAATGCTTATGCAAGCTCCTCAGTCAGTAGCCCATGTGAATGTAACGAAAGGACGTTGGAAAGTGACGAGGCCAGTTTAACCGAAGTCATTCTACTATAGCCTACTCAGATGTGGACATGTTTTAGTGAAAAAAATGTTACACCGTGGATATACAGGATTATTGAATTGAACTTGAATTGAATAATTGGTTGAAGAATATCAATATTTTTCCATTTCATTTTTAAGTTATAGAAAACTTTTTGTATCAAACTTTTTTAATAGTGGGACTATTGTTTTAAACATCCCAAGGCACACAGGAACTGGCCAAGAGAAAGTGACTACCGAATGCGTGCCATTTTCAGTGTCTGGGAGTCATTTCTGCTTGGCGTAAATTACGGACAAGCGCGTCATTTCACTTGCGAATCATATTAGCCTATTGAGGTCGTTTTTTCATCCTGGGGGACCACTCACAGAGACACAGCATCTGTGGGACCATGCTACAAAATGGTATGGGTAAGGAGAAACCTTCGGAACTGCCGAAGGCTGAGCAAGAACCAGACTTCCCATCAGAACCTCCAACCCAGCCAGCCCCCACTGACAGCGCAGTGCGTACGGCACAGGACACGGATTCCACGCACTTCCCCTTGCCCGTGTTCCCCAAATTGGAGATAAAGCGTAACGCGGTGACAGACGATTATAAGATATCTAGTCAGGTCCTTGGGTTTGGGATCAATGGGAAGGTTCTGGAATGCACAAATAAGAAGACGGGGGAGAAGTGCGCACTGAAGGTAATATCACCTACCAATGGAAATAGGCTGTTGCTCACTCGGAGTGTGAGTCCTGATGCCATTTGGTCGTATTGGGATCTTGCATATTCCCTAGTGAAGATCAAATCAACTAGAAAAACTAACTTAGGAACTTTGATCGGAGTTTCTTATCAGATGTCTTTCTGCTTATACACTTAGAAAAAAAGATGATATCTATAAAAGGGTTATTCGACTGTCCCCATAGGAGAACCCTTTAAATAACACTTGTTGGTTCATGGTAGAAGCCTTTTTGGGTTATACATGGCACCCAAAAGGGTTATACCTGGAACTAAAACAGGTTCACCTATGGGGACAGCTGAAAACCATTGGAACCATGTTTTCTAACAGTATACAAACTCATTCACCATGTGCCAAGTACTAGCATGACATTGTAAATGAGTATTATATTGAGGAAAAGCAAGGAAAAGCCATGGTGGTGTAATAACACAGTAATTAACATGGGCAACTAGTGTGTACCGGTATCCATGTGTGTGTAATGCATATTCTATGTGTGTGTGTGCTGGCTGGCAGGGGCATCACCAGAGGTTCATAACATTCAGGGCTCAACTCATAGTGGATACGCTATGAGTTGGAATTATAGCCCACCAACTTTACAGTGGCACTCACTCATCTTTGTATTTATATTGCGAAAGGCCTTTTAGCTACTGCCTACTGTTCATTGACAGCCACATCGACAGCCACAACTCAACAATCAGCTGAGTTCCGGTAGCCTAGGCCTATGCGCTCCTGATGTGACAAAAAATAATCGACAACGATTTTTTTTAAAGAAGCTACTGATCCTATGTGGCTAAATTATACTCTCTGGTGTAGTATTTTCAATTATTTAATTAATTTCTTTACAGACAACAGTAGGCTAATTATATAATTTGGAAAATGTATTTACATTTCTCTGCAGCACTTCCAGCACCCCTTCCATGTACTGTGCTCTCCCCAAGGCCATATAATTAACACTTCTTATTATTAATTCAATGGATTGTAGTCAGTAACCCCATATGAGGTTATTGCATAGTTAGGCCTACTGTTACAATAATATTTAAAGTAATATATCATGCAGTAGCCTGTAGAATAATTTCATTAAGTCAATGAACAAGTGTTTCAATCTAATCACGTATTTTCTCATGTTTACCCAATTTAGTTAACATTTCCCAGCCTAATTGTAATCTAATATCCAAACTGAGATTCAGTGAAAACAAAAAGACAATGTACCATGCTTGGCCCTTTGTAGCGCAGGCGTTCGACTAGCGGAACCCCTTGACAACATTCCGCTGAAAAGGCAGCGCGGGAAATTCAAAAATATTTTTTTGAAATATGTAACTTTCACACATTAACAGCAACTGAAAGATAAACATCTTGTTAATCTACCCATCGTGTCCGATTTCAAAAAGGCTTTACAGCGAAAGCACAACATGATTATGTTAGTTCAGAGCCAAGTAAAAAAAAAACACACAGCCATTTTCCAGCCAAAGATAGGAGTCACAAAAAGCTGAAATATAGATAAAATTAATCACTAACCTTTGATGATCTTCATCAGATGACACTCATAGGACATCATGTTACACAATACATGTATGTTTTGTTCGATAATGTGCATATTTATATCCAAAAATCTCAGTTTACATTGGTGCGTTACGTGCAGTAATGTTTTGATTCCAAAACATCCGGTGATCTTGCAGATAGCCACAGAAATCCCAGAAATCCTCATAATAAACATCTATAAAAGATACAAGTGTTATTCACAGAATTAAAGATAGACTTCTCCTTAATGCAACCGCTGTGTCAGATTTCAAAAATCTTTACGGAAAAAGCATAATCTGAGTACGGCGCTCAGAGCCCAATCCAGCCAAAGAAATTTCCGCCATGTTGGAGTCAACAGAAGTTAGAAATAACATGATAAATATTCACTTACCTTTGACCTTCATCAGAATGCACTCCGAGGAATACCAGTTCGACAATAAATGACTGATTTGTTCCATAAAGTCCATAATCTATGTCCAAATAATCCATTTTCATGAGCACTAGGTCCAGACAAAAACTCAAAGTTCCGTTACAGGTCGTAGAAACATATCAAACGATGTATGGAATCAATCTTTAGGATGTTTTTAACATAAATCATCAATAATGTTCCAACCGGAGAATTCCATTGTCTGTAGCAAAGGACTGGAACGAGAGGTAACTCTGTCGGGAGCGCGCGTCACGAGCCTGAGACACTCTGCCAGACCACTGACTCAAACAGGTCTCATGAGCCCCTCCTTTGTAGCAGAAGCCTGAAACAAGTTTCTAAAGACGGTTGACATCTAGTGGAAGCCTTAGGAAGTGCAACTTAACCCCATAGACACTGTATTCGGTAGGCCAAGCTTTGAAAAACTACAAACCTCAGATTTCCCACTTCCTGGTTGGATTTTTCTCAGGTTTTGACCTGCCATATGAGTTCTGTTATACTCACAGACATCATTCAAACAGTTTTAGAAACTTCAGAGTGTTTTTTTTATCCAATACTACTAATAATATGCATATATTAGCATCTGGGACAGAGTAGCAGGCAGTTTACTCTGGGAACGCATTTCATGCAAAAGTGAAAATGCTGCCCCTATCCCAAACAGGTTTTGAAGAAGCTCGTTGGTGTTACATTTATTATAGGCAAACCAGTGGTGTCGTGATATATTTTGCCTAACGGAGCACAATTAAAAAAATTATTATTACATACTATTTTCTGATTTAAAGTTGGTAGACTACCTACATGTAGGCCGATTTGTACAATATCATTTTAGAATATACGCCTACATACAATGCCTCATCCAAGTTGCACGATTGCATATGCCTACACATAGGCCTAGTGGCTCAAAGAAAATGTTCTATTTTTTTCATCCTAAAACAAAAAATGAGGCCTACCTTATTATAAATTAGGCCATCATTGTCAATCGTGAATGAAAATGATTAACGTTTTACTGGATCAGCATCTGCATGCTAGTCATTTGCATGCCAACAACCTGCATGACAATAATTTGATCCCAATCCCTTTGGGAATATACATTTTGATCTTGTTAAATGATTTAAGTAGCCTAACTAATGTTTAATCAAATGTTAGAGCAGATGGAGTTAAACAGAGCCACCTGTATATTGTTTCAGTCAAAGCATATTTAGCCTATGGCGCGCGCTGTTGAGTTTTTAAAAAAAGAATTCAGCACAATCATCCTAAATTGTCATAAGAAATGACGTGGTGTTTTTGGTCTAACAGTAGCCTAGCATCATATATGCTATTATATTCGCTTTGTTATCTAGAGAACGAATGAATCATTAACTGATTGTGTGAGACACAGCACCATACTGAGAAGTGGCGAAGCATCGCTCCGCTGCCCAACAGCAGCACTATACCGCTGATTATAAAGTGTGGATGACTTCAGGAGTTTCAAGTAACCAGCTCTATGAACTAAGCGGGATATTCAGTTGATCATTTTGTTTTACACCATCCCAGCAGCTCTACATATTCAGGGATGACCCAAAATCATTCGGGGCTAAAGCTAAAGCCCTGAAAGCCAGGTCCTGGTGACGTCCCTGCTGGCTGGCTGGCGGTGGCATTGACCTTCAACTAGCCTATCAGTTAAAGGAAAATTCCACCCCAAAATGTTATTTTGGTATTTGTTTCATTAGTCCATTGTTGAGATAATCTCAAAATGTTTTTCATGGCAGCAATCAAGTTTTCAAGATATATAACTTCCAAAATACAGAAATACAACCAACATGATACATTTTGTTTAATTACACAGTACCAGTCAAAAGTTTGGACACACCTATTAATCAAGGGTTTTTCGTTATTTTTACTATTTTCTACATTATAGAATAATAGTGAACACATCAATACTATGAAATGACACATATTGAATCAAGTAGCAACCAAAACAATGTTAAACAAATCAAAATATATTTCATAATTTAGATTCTTCAAATAGCCACCCTTTGCCTTGATGACAGCTTTGCACACTTTTGGCATTCTCTCAACCAGCTTCATGAAGTAGTCACCTGAAATGTATTTCAATTAACAGGTGTGTCTTCTTAAAAGTTCATTTATGGAATTTCTTTCCTTCTTAATGCTTTTGAGCCTCAGTTGTGTTGTGAAAAGGGAGAAGGGTGTATACAGAAAATAGCCCTATTTGGTAAAAGACCAAGTCCATAGTATGGCAAGAACAGCTCAAATAAGCAAAGAGAAACAACAGTCCATCATTACTTTAAGACATGAAAGTCAGTCAATATGGAACATTTCTTCAAGTGCAGTCGCAAAAACCATCAAGCGCTATGATGAAACTGGCTCTCATGAGGACTGTCACAGGAAAGGAAGATCCACAGTTACCTCTGCTGCAGAGGATAAGTTCATTAGAGTTACCAGCCTCCGAAATTGCAGCCCAAATAAATGCTTCACAGAGTTCAAGTAACAGACACATCTCAACCACAAGTGTTCAGAGGAGACTGCGTGAATCAGGCCTTCATGGCTGAATTGCTGCAAAGAGACGTACTTGGGCAAAGAAACACGAGCAATGGACATTAGACTGGTGGAAATCTGTCCTTTGGTCTAATGAGTCCAAATGTGAGATTTTGGTTCCAACCACTGTGTCTTTGTGAGACACAGAGTAGGTGAACGGATGATCTCCGCATGTGTGGTTCCCACCGTGAAGTATGGAGGAGGAGGTGTGATGGTGTGGGGGTGCTTTGCTGGTGACACTTAGTGGGTTTGCACTTAGTGGGACTATCATTTGTTTTTCAACAGGACATTGACCCAACACACCTCCAGGCTGTGTAAGGGCTATTTTACCAAGAAGGAGAGTCATGGAGTGCTGCATCAGATGACCTGGCCTCCACAATCACCCGACCTCAACCTAATTGAGATGAGTTGGATTTGGGATGAGTTGGACCGCAGAGTGAAGGAAAAGCCTCCAACTAGTGCTCAGCATATGTTGGAACTCTTTCAAGACTGTTGGAAAAGCATTCCTCATGAAGCTGGTTGAGAATGCCAAGAGTGTGCAAAGCTGTCATCAAGGCAAAGGGTGGCTACTTTGAAGAATGTCAGATATAAAATATATTCGGATTTATTTAACACTTGGTTGATGACTACATGATCCCATATGTGTTATTTCATAGTTCTGATGTCTTCACTATTATTCTACAATGTAGAAAATAGTAAAAATAAAGAAAAACCCTTGAATGAGTAGCTGTCCAAACTTTTGACTGGTACTTTATATCTTGAAAACTTGATTGCTGACATAGAAAACATTTTAGGACTATATCAACAATGGACGTAGGAAACAAATACCAAAAGACAGTTTTTTGGTGGAGTTTTCCTTTAAGGTGCTGACTCTGCTCCTGGAGTTGGGTTCCTGGAAGACAGGCAGGGGGGATCATGGGATGGGCTGAGGCTCAGAACAAATGTGTTACTCTAGTTTTGATTTACACGTGTGCAGGGGTTGGAACCAAAATTATTTTCCAATCGTTTAATTCTGAACAGAACCATTATTTTTTTTGTGTCGTTCCACTGTTCCGACCAGCAAAATAAAGTTCTGAACCGGTTCGAACAAAAAAAAGTAATGGTTTATATCATTCCTTTCTGTTCCTTTTTAAACCTTTGAAATATATATTATTTTTACATTTAGCTCGACATTAAATTACTTCACCAATGGATAGAGCAGCTTGCTATGGTGCGGGCAAGCTATGCACATGCATTGGGCAGACAAGTGGGCATCTTGTTGTTACGACATGCATTATCTGAATTAGGCCCACAGAATTATACCTACGGAGGAGCAGCTTCTATGAAAGAACTTTGAATGTCTTTGAACTTCAGAGAGTTGGTTTAACTAACATTGGACCAGAGATAGCACTTGATCATGAATCTCCGTTCCGTTACATTACACATAATGCCGCCTAGAGTTTAAGAGCTAGACCAGCTAGCTAGCTAACAAGCTTGTGTGTGCAGAGTGGCATCAGAATTAAAATATAAACATGTCTTACCTTTTTGTAGTTAATAACGTAATAACCATAGTATCCTTAATTAGCGTTGAAAAAGTGAATCCATTGTTCTCTAATGAAAAATCTCTCTCCCTAATTTCTGAATCACGCTTGTCTGTAGCTACAGCAGACTATGCATGCTTCGGCGGGAGGGGGAGAGGCAGGCAGTCTACACACACACTGGGAAAGATGATCAGCTGGCAGGCAGGCAGACACTGGAATACGTTTTTGAGTGAGTGAGGGCTTTGCATACGGTAGGTGCTTTGTTTAGGTTTTTGTGGGACTGGAAAAAAATGCACAGAACGTTAAATAACGTTATTAACCAGTTACCATGCTTTTAAAATAATGGTTCTGTTCCGGAACAGTATAGATCACTTTTGTTCTCGGTTCTGATTCTGGTTCTGTTCCTTGAAAAATGTAATCATTTTTGGTTCTGTTCTCTGAACTGGTTCCAACCCCTGCACTTGTGTGCTTTGCATGTTACTATTCTGGTTGAGCGGCAACAACCTTGTGTGTGATCTGACCATATAGTATTTAGCACATCGGCATGATGCAAGACACTGTTAACCTACTGAGCTAAAGCATAAGTTTTCTTATCACACACCACACACACACACACGACACACAACTTACGTTGTTCTGGCCAATGGAAAGCTGTCACCTGTCAGTACAGGGCTACAGAGGCAGCGATTTACTGCCTACAGCAGGGGTACTCAAATACTATTTGAAAAGGTCTGGTTAGGGACATTTCCTCGGTGGCAAAGGTCCAGATGTATAATGTTATTTATCGGCGTAGTGACAAACCCCCACCTGCGCAACCCTTTTAAACCCAAACTGTTCACATCCATCTTGTTGGCAGAGGAAAAAAATGCAGTTTTTAAGCTAATTTCCTGCATTCTACACTTTTGCCATGGAAGGAAGGGAAAATGTAGCACTATTGTAAATTCTACACATTTTCTATGTTTATGTGTGTTCATATGATACCAGGAGTTGAATTCCGACTGAATTCGTAATAAATAAATATATATATTTTGTTTTTATAGTCTGGACCCGTGGTCCGTATTGACCCTGTTCTGGGTCCGGATCCTTCTTTTTACATATGGCTGTCCTACAGTAATCCAGCTGGATCAGAATCTCCTAACCAGGAGCATATAGTCAAACACAAAGGACAAGAGGGGGGCGTGGGTCAGGATAAAAGGATTGGATACAGTACAGAATCGGAGAAAAGAGAGATAGGAGAAGGGAAGAGAGCAGGTCATTTTACAGGGGATGGCAGAAAAAAGAGTAATATGTGTTTGGAATTGTCCTGAATTCAAATCTATCTTGTCATTCACATTCAATTATTAGAGGTTATTTAAACTAGTTTTTCAATTTAAATTACTATAAAAAATTATTGCAACCAATAGAATGTTATATATATATATATATATATATATATATATATATATATATATATATAAAGAATCATTAAATCATTTGTTTCGGTATTGTCCATTTGTAGCTTGTTTTTGGTCACAGGTTCAGGAATGGCTGAAGAATTGCACCATTTGCCTGGAGCTAACTCTGCAGATAGCACTGCTGGGTGATTTTGAAAATCATAGTCAATCGATCAATAATATAATAATACTCTTAGCAAAAATGTTTATCTTTAATTTACAATCTGTAGAAACTATTAGAATAGAAAGGTTGGATGGTCTTCAGAGATAGATGGGAGGGGTTGTGTGTAGCTGAAGGATGAGACTAAAAACAAACAAAAGATAACTATTGTAAAATATACCATGTCCCTAAAATGTATATAGTATGTATAAGCTGGAAGTAGAAGTCTAAGTGTTGTTGTCCATTAGTTTACTCCAATTAGGGGAGGGGTGGTAGGGTTAGGGGAAAATAATAAAGAAAAATCAATTAAAAAAAGATTTATATATATATTTACAAAAAAAGATATAGGGGATTGGAAATGATGCAGACAATTACATTGATGGAAGCCACAATCTATCTGCACTATTAAAGCTGATCTACCCTCCAAATAAATGTTTTTACAATAATAATTATTATTAGAGGTTATTTTCAGTGTTTGGGACATCATACAGCAGAGTGCAATCAGTCAGGAAAACATCATTTGGCAAACGGATGCTGTGGATAATTAGGGTACAAGTACTGACGGATGCTGTGGATAAGTAATGAGCATTTTAAATTGGAGGACTGAAAGTTGGCCTGCTGACTGACATTGTCTGGTATAGTTGCCTATTACAGGTAAGAAGCTGTGTTAAGCATTTTAATTGCAATCACAACTGGGTGTCTCACCAGGTGCCTGCTCATAACTCCCACTGTCAGAGAGGACCCAGAGCAGGTCACAGCAAAGATCATCTATTATATTGACAAGATGGTCGACTGACCGCTCTACTAATGGAAATACATGTCTGCAAAGGCGAAAGACAGGCTGGAGGAGGCGAGATCAGGTGGGAATGTTCTAGCTAGCCATTGATCTTTTGTAGAAAACATATCAATATACTCGTAGAAAATGTAAGCATTATGGAACTTCTGTTTGCTCAAATAAGCCTCACCTATCAAAAGAGCAATTCACTTTTATCTTTACCAAATTCGACACTCTCTCATTGCCCCCATACAAAAACTCCTCACTTGGTCTGCTTAACCCTATAATCGTAAAGCAGACCAAGTCTGCTTAATCTGTGAGGACATATTTTGGGCGGAGTCGACCCTCTCGCTTCGCCTCATCCTCTCTGGTCACAGTGACCAGGAACTACCCATGGAGCCACAGGGCAAAGCTGTCCTATAAGGGCTCTCACTCAGATCCAATTTAAGAGCTTGGAGAATGTGACCAATGGAAAGCATTTCAATATTGACTGCAGGGAATGGACACCACCCACTGTATGCCAAATAAAATACAAGTGTGAAATGTGGATTGGAAAATATTCTGTCAGGGGTGGGGTGGTGTTTCAGAGTTTGCTTTTGTGTTTTTGTGATCGTACAGAAGCCAGCCTCTGTTTGTATAAGCCTGGGTGAGCCTTGTGCATAAAGTATAAAATTGGCACATTTACGACTAGATTTTTCCTTTGTTTTTAACTACAAGACAAACAGCCATAGACAGAACAAGTCATTGGGATGAACAGCTGTCCAGCTCAGTCACTTTTTAATTAAGTCCACTCCTAAACGCTAAGTGTAATGGATGGGTATAGTTTTAATCCACTCTACTAGACCTGAAGAGAAGCCATCCTTTTAATCTGATTCAATTACAGCGATCAGGGTTATCTCGTCTTAGACTTGCCTGGCTGCAAGCTCTAAGAGTCTGTGTCTAGCCTAAAAAGACCCAGTGTTCTTCCATGAAGGAAATCCTGAGATTCCATTCACTGTATGTTCCATTAGAACCTTTATTTGGCTGGGGAATGTTTCATTCTGGAACTCTAATTCACTCTCTTCATAGTCAAGCTCTTCTTCTTTCAAAGAGTTTTTTGATTAATCTAATTTCATGGATTTGCATCTATGTGGTTTTAGCTCACTGTTCAGCTTCCTCAGCTTCTGTTTATGTTTGTGGTTGTTGTTATTATATTATAAACCACTGGCATGGCTTATACAACTTTTTGGCATGGTTGGCAGGATTGTGGTCCATCTGTGCTTCCGTTGAGGCCCACTTAAAATACTATGGTTTCGTTTCACATGAAAGTGATTTGAGAGACTGTAGTGGCAGGTAGCCTAGAGGCAGGTAGCCTAGTGGTTAAGAGCATTGGGCCAGTAACCGAAAAGTTGCTGGTTCGAATCCCCGTGCCGACTAGGTGAAAAATCTGTCAATGTGTGTCTGGCTAAAAATGTAGTGTGTAGCAGAGTTAACCTGAACTCTGATCCCCAGAAAAGTTGGTTATGAGAATTAAAACAGTTAATCAGTCAGAGGGATGGTGTGATGATAAGCATTATAGTAAAAACATGTTCTGTTCAGGTTAATATATATTTCAGGATTATACCTGGTTACATACCACAAATTGGTATTACTACTATATTAGTACAATGTCTGCCTGTGTAGCCTATATGTAAATACTATAGATTTAGCTACATTTAGTTTCAAGTGGAATCTTATTATCTATTGAGCATCAGATAAGGTTCCTAATCTAATATCAGTAGTATCTCTTAATGTTCTCTCCAGTTTCATCTGTTCTTCCATAACTACTTACTACAGCATTATATATCCTGCACTCTCACACCTATCTCTCAGCTCTATTTACTCAATTTTATGACCTCCGCTTTATTGGCTGGAAACAATTATAAAGGGAAAGGTAGGGTAAACAAGCTCTGTTACTGAGACACACACATCAATATCCAGACTGCCCTCAACCTTGAACAGTCTCTAAACTTCCTCATTTGCAGCAGTGTGTAAAGCTATTGATGCTGCATGTGCCAGTGTGCGTGAGAAGGTCTATGGAGCTATATGAAGGAAAATATGAGATTTTCTCTGTGGCTACCAGGACACAATGCTATGTTAGGAGGGGCTGAGAAGGATCTGATTGGTTTCGAGGAAGATGGGGGGGGACTGTTGATTTTCTCACCTATGTGGTTGCTAGATGGATTGGCTGCATTCAAAGGATCAGAGTGTCTGCTAAATGTCCAATTCTTTTTGTCTGTAGCAGAGTTAACCTACTAACCTGAACTCTGGAAAGTTGGTTATGAGAATGTGTGTCCGTGCGTGCGTGTGTGTGTGTGTGTGTGTGTGTGTGTGTGTGTGTGTGTGTGTGTGTGTGTGTGTGTGTGTGTGTGTGTGTGTGTGTGTGTGTGTGTGTGTGTGTGTGTGTGTGTGTGTGTGTGTGTGTGTGTGTGTGTGTGTGTGTGTGTGTGACCATGCGTGTGTGTGTTTCTGCGTCTATGTGTTTGCCCACATTGAATTTCTCAGAATTTCTACCCTATGTGGAAGCTAGATGGATTGCAACAGTACTAGACTGCATTCAAAGCAAGTCTCCCGCCTCCACCACATCCCATTTCCCTGTAACATAGTGTAGACTCACGCTTGAGCCTTTTACTTTCGGGCAGTGGTGTAAAGTACTTAAGTACTATTTAAGTTGTTTTTTGGGGGGTATCAATACTTTACTTCACTACTTATATTTTTGACAACTTCTACTTTTACTTCACTACATTCCTAAAGAAAATAATGTACTTTTGACTCATTTTCCCTGACACCCAAAAGTACTAGTGAAAAGCTAGTTAGATGTAACAATAATTTCCTACACTATTCAGTGCAGAAATTGAGCAAACAGTATAGAATTCTAGCAAGCAGGAAATGACAGAGAGATTTCTACATTGGCCGCTTGCCCCGGTTTCCACCAGATATCACAGCCACAAAGTCAAAACAGCTATACCATTTTGACAACAGAAGCCGACCCAGCGGTAGAAATCAAGAGGTGAATATCACGGCAAATCAACACATCATTCCACTATTACTGCAGATATATTATGGACATTTTCTAAAATTACAGAAATGTCTTTTCTTTTTTTTTCTCAAAAAAAATCCCATGTGTAGCACCTTAGTTCCTCCAGGAACAAAGGGGATTTTAGGGCTTGTACTAAAGTTTTCCAACGTTTCCAGTTTTGCTTACATTACATTTACATTTGAATCATTTAGCGGACGCTCTTATTCACTGGACAGGAAATGAAGCGCACGGGGCCCTAAGCTATCTGTATCTTCATATGAGAACCCATAAAACACAATAAAGTAGCCAAGACTCTTTCTCACATGCTCTCCAGATACTGGACAGAAATGAAGACCACTCTTTTATAGTGACCCTGGGTACTGTGGGTTGTGAGATGAAGTTTAAACACACATCAGTTAAAGAGGCCAACGGAAGTCCTTCGCTTCGCTTCCACTTTCAACACACATCCATCAAAGGGGAAGTCCTTCCTCTTTAGAGAAAGACTATCACTATAGGCATAGATATAAAAATAAACTCACACACTAATTCATGCCAAAGAAAACACAACTAAGCACATGTGTACGATAAACACACACATAAAAACACACTCATTCACAATATAAATACCCAAAGATGAATAATCCCTCATTATTTTGTGTGAAGTTGATATGAAACCTAGTTCCTATAGTAACATTGTAAATGTTAAAAAAGGGTTTATGATTGTTCTGGTTGAAGTTTCACCTGTGTCTTTTATTAGCTGCTCTTTACAACATGTGCCTTGGCCATAAGCTATTCAGTTTGGATGGATGATGCAACGAGGATATGATGAGAGCAAGTCTCTTAGGGCCAAATCCAAACTTTTGCATACTTTCCCTGTGTTCAAGAAACTATCTCATTCATTGTTAAGTGAGGGAGTCAGGTTCTCCAGTTATGACTTCTATTATCGAATGAGACCATAAAAGTCTGTTTATTGCCAGTCATTCTAAAACCACAACTTTCTAGATGAAACTCCTTCTCCAAGTGCAAGTGTATGTACAGTAACTTCCACATTTCTCACCATCCACATTGTCATATAATTGAAGCTGTAAAAAAGTGAGGTAAAGCATGTGTAAGGTTGTGGCAAAAGGAGGAGTGGTGGCCAGACTGTCTGTGTTGTGTTCTGTTCTCAGCTGCAGCTCTGTGACTGGGCTGGCATGGTATCCAGCAGGAGCCCACTCTGTAACTGTCAGCACCCAAAAATACCCTCTGATGGAATGGAAGACGGGTGCTATGTCAAGGCCTGCCAGCTATCTGTGTGTGTGTTCGTGTGTGTGTGTGAAATGACTTAACAGGCCCACTGTGGTAGGGAACTGAAAGAGGGAAAAGATAACATTGAAGTCCTGTTACGGACAGGTCAGGCAGATCAGGGGAGTTGTTAAGTGTCATCATGATTAATACGTTGACATTTAAATGGATCAGGTTTGGCTGCGTGGCCAACCAGCCTCTTTTGTCATGATTGATCAATTCCCTTCAGGACAGAACGAGTGCCTGGTTGGAATGCCAATTGTTTCACTTAAATGAAGTAATTCAATCTCACTCTCTGCCCTTCCCGTACTCCACTCCTTCCCCACACTTCACTCCAACACAGATCCTCTATGACAGTCCCAAGGCGAGGCAGGAGGTTGAGCTTCACTGGCGGGTGTCGGGGGGACCTTACATCGTTGGTATTCTCAGTCTGTACGAGAACATGAATCATGGGAAGAAGTGCCTGCTCATCATCATGGAATGGTAGGATCTTGTCCTGTCAGCTCTTTGACTACATTACCCAGAATCCTCTGCTATGTGGGAATACAAGTCCCATTTCTCTGTCTTCAGCAACTAGCCGTAAACTATTGACATAGTGCCAATCCCTCATAGCTTCTCTCTGATACCATTAGGCTTGATGGAAAGGTCAGTCACTTGGCCTTGGTATGTCTATGCAGGCCAAGTATGTGGGCAGGCCTGGGCCACGGCTGGGGCTCCACCTGTGCCTCACAGATCACCACAGGTTCTCCTCCGTACTCAGAGATGACACAGACGCTCTTGATATACTGTAGTAATTTCTCGTAGTCTAGACCACCCAAGTTTTAAGGAAATAAAGAGCACATGGTTGGAGCAGTGAGAATGCATTAACTCAAGTGTGTATGTGGAATTTTAGATACTGACATTGATTTCCAATGAGCTGCATTTCTAAAGAAATGGGAGTATAGTGTACTGGCAAGTCATAGACAGTGAGTGTGATGATTCAGAGCAGGGGGTGTATGTGACGTGTTTTGCTCGCTGTAAAGTAATCTGTCTTTGTGGTCAGCTCTTTCCTGTCTCAGAGAGGTTGAGAGGAGGGCAGCTAAGCTCAGCTAGTTTAATGAAGGAGAATATTCTATAACTGAGTTTGACTCGGATCACTCTCTCTTACTCACTTCCTCCTCTATCTCTCACGTGCATACACACACGCACACTCAATAGAGCATACAAACAATTATTTTCACATAACAGAAAGTGATTCACCGTGTTTTTCGAAAGACGAAGATCATTGAGGAGGATAGAGGAGTCCCTGTCTGTATGGATGTTTATGTGTATAATGACAAAATGGAAAGACAGAGGGCCAGATGAAGTGCATAGCAGACTGTTCTGTCCCCAGTCTAACGTTATCCCACGAAACATCAACCTCATCTAAATGGTTCCTGTTTTCACTATTATTTTAGGGCTTTTTATTCAAGTAGCAGAGTTTATCTTTTTGAAACATGTCTCGTGTGAGAGTTATAGGCAGTGTTATGTTTCGAATGATAACTCCATGACAGCATCTCAATATTAACTCAATGTATGTGTTTCTCTTGTTCCAGTATGCAAGGGGGAGAACTGTTCAGCCGGATCCAGGCCAGAGGAGACCAAGCTTTCACTGAGAGAGGTGAATGGACATAGAGTGGAGGGGGCCAATGAAAAAGGATTGAGTCTGTTTCTGGGAATGGACATACTATACTGTATATGTGTAATGTTACAGACAGTGTTGTCCTGAGACTGTGTAACTCTGCTCTCATCTAGAGGGCTCAGAGATCATGCGGGATATTGGCACAGCCATCGAGTTTCTCCACAACATGGACATCGCACACAGAGACATCAAGGTGAGCAATGTGACACTGACACACAGATGAAGATAACAGCAGCAGATAATGACAGAGTTGCCATACATTTAGTAATACTATGTGCACAGTTAATGACAGATACATTTCACTTCCCCTCCCTCAGCCTGAGAACCTGCTGTACACTCATCAGAAGAGCAACGGTACTCTCAAACTGACAGACTTTGGCTTCGCTAAGGAGACCACTCTACACAACCTCCTGCAGACCCCCTGCTACACCCCTTACTATGTGGGTAAGTTCCCAGCTAACATATTTGATTCCTTGGAAGTTGTGGGAACGTACATCTTTGGTTTTCCATTGGTTCTGGGAATGAAGCCATACGTTTTTAAAAAACGTTTTAGGTGAACGGAAGTGAACATTTCGCCTGTTCTGGGAACGTTCCTTTTTAGGTTGCAAGGAAATTCTGAGAACGTCTGTATGATGCAAAATGCATCATACAAGCCAGATTACTGTATTTTGAAAGTTACATATCTTGAAAACTTGATTGCTGACATACAAAACATTTTGGGACAATATCAACAATGCACTAATGAAACAAATAACAAAAAATAGTTTTGGGGTAGAGTTTTCCTTTAATGTTCTTTGTAATATTTGAGAACATTCCCAATGTCAAACCAATTGGAGAACATTCCTAGAACATTACCAACACTTAAATTACATTTAACCATGATTGAACTTTTAGGAAACGTTCTGTTAAATTAATGAAATACCAAGAAAATAATGTTATTTTGTCAAGTTCCTTAAATGTGCGTAGAATGTTCCAAAGCCAAGCAACTGTCCTGCACCATTCCCAGAATGTTGTGGGAAGGTTGTATGCAAAGTGAACATAGGACAACCACACTCTCACCAAGCTCTAAGAAACATATGGTTCTCAGAACGTCATGTGCGAGCTGGGTGACAATACTAAACTACTGTAGGAATATGTGTAATAATCAGATTTACAGAGCCTTCAGAAAGTATTCAGACCCCTTGACTTTTTCAACATTTTGTTACATTACAGCCTTGTTCTAAAATTGATTAAATAAAAAATGTTACTCAGCAATCTACACACAATACTCCATAATGACAAAGCGAAAACAGGTTTTTAGAAATACCTTATCTACATAAGTATTCAGACTGTTTGCTATAAGACTCGAAATTGAGCTCAGGTGCATCCTGTTTCCATTAATCATACTTGAGATGTTTCTACAACTTGGAGTCCACCTGTGGTAAATTCTATTGATTGGAAATGATTTGGAAAGGCACACACTTGTCTATATAAGGTCCCATGGTTGACAGTCCATGTCAGAGCAAAAACCAAGCCATGAGGTCAAAGGAATTGTCCGTAGAGCTCCGAGACAGGATTGTGTCGAAGCACCGATCTGGGGAAGGGTACAAAAACATTTCCCAGCATTGAAGGTCCCCAAGACCACAGTGGCGTCCAACATTCTTAAATGGAAGAAATTTGGAACCACCAAGACTCTTCCTAGAGCTGGTCGCCCGGCCAAATTGAGCAATCGGGGGAGACGGACCTTGGTCAGCGAGGTAAACAAGAACACGATGGTCACTCTGACAGAGCTCCCGAGTTACTCTGTGGAACCTTCCTGGATGGACAACCATCTCTGCAGCACTCCACAATTTTTTTTGAATAAGGCTGTAAATTTCACATTTGAGGTAAGACCTAGATGCAGACAACGTCGAATTAACAACAGTATATTAATACAACTGGGGCAGGCAAAAGACAGGTCAAGGGCAGGCAGGGGTCAGTAATCCAGATAGGTGGGGCAAAGGTACAGGATGGCAGGCAGGCTCAGGGTCAGGGCAGGCAGAAAAAGTCAAAACCGGGAAAACTAGAAAACAGGAACAATCAAGAGGAAGGAACAGACAGAAAAACGCTGGTAGGCTTGACGAAACAAAACGAACTGTGTATAAATAGTATAGTATAAAACGAATAGTATAAATACACAGGGGATAATGAGGAAGATGGTCGACACCTGGAAGGGGGTGGAGACAATCACAAAGACAGGTGAAACAGATCAGGGTGTGACAGTAACGTAACAAAATGTGGGAAAAGTCAAGGGGTCTGAATACTTTCCGAATGCACTGTATGTCACTATATTCTGCGTATAATATTGGACAAGTAATTGTATTTTCCATCTGTCTGTTTTCCTGTTTATAAGCTCCTGAGGTTTTGGGCCCGGAGAAATATGACAAGTCATGTGACATGTGGTCTCTGGGCGTCATCATGTATATCCTGTGAGTAGTGTGTGTGTGTGTGTGTGTGTGTGTGAGTAGTGTGTGTGTGTGTGTGTGTGTGTGTGTGTGTGTGTGTGTGTGTGTGTGTGTGTGTGTGTGTGTGTGTGTGTGTGTGTGTGTGTGTGTGTGTGTGTGTGTGTGTGTGTGTGTGTGTGTGTGTGTGTGTGTGCATATACAGTGCATGCATACTATATAATCGTTTGATAGTCAGTGCAACCTAATAACTATCAACCTCTATGCATTTGTCTCCTGTTTAGGCTGTGTGGTTTCCCACCGTTCTACTCTAACACGGGCCAGGCCATCTCTCCAGGGATGAAACGGAGGATCAGGATGGGCCAGTACGAGTTCCCCAAACCTGAGTGGGCTGAGGTGTCAGAGGAAGGTGAGACTGGGTCGGGTCACCCTTCCACTAGACAAAGGTTCCCCAATTGGTGGCCTGCGGATGTTTTTATTTGGCCCCCCAAGTTTTCTAATCAAAAAAATTATGCATTTTCCTTGTTGGACATAAAATACGGTAAAAATACCAGAAAATCAGCTGGAAGTTATTTTAATTTTGGAAATCTGTTCCCATGTATTCCCGGACATAATAGAGAGATGTGGTTGTATACAAATGTAAGCAAGGTGTTTTAGTCAAATATGTTATCTGTTTGGGCTTCTTGCGGTCAATTTGCAATCTGCAAATTATTTGTAATTATGTTCCGGCCCCCCTACCATCCGCTCAAGAAAAAAATTGGTCTGCGGGGGAATCTAGTTGATGATCCCTGCACTAGACTATTAGACCTGGCTTTTGTTTATTTGTTAGTATAGCTCTGCATTCCCTCCAATGTTGTCACTCCCAGAAATCGCTTTCATTCAGACAAACCTTTGCAAACTTCTAAATAGTGTGTTTTATAGCACAACACTCATCCACAAGCACACCCAAACATAGACAATTCACACTCGTAGGGCTTCCTGCTCATGTGGACCAACTGGCGCCTTATTCCAAAACAAAGCCTTGGCTGGGGCCTGGTGTGTGTCTGTGTGTGTTTTGACCTCGATCCTCTTATTGATTTCTCTCAGCCAAACAGTTGATCCATCAGCTGCTGAAGACAGACCCCAACGACAGAATGACCATCACACAGTTTATGAACCACCCCTGGATCAATGTGAGTGTGTGTGTGTGTGTGTGTGTGTGTGTGTGTGTGTGTGTGTGTGTGTGTGTGTGTGTGTGTGTGTGTGTGTGTGTGTGTGTGTGTGTGTGTGTGTGTGTGTGTGTGTGTGTGTGTGTGTGTGTGTGTGTGTGTGTATATATACAGTGCATGCATACTATATAATCGTGTCTGTGTTTTGTCATTGCAGCGGTCCATGGTTGTTCCCTCCACACCGCTCCACACCACACGGGTCCTGACTGAGGACAGAGAGATGTGGGACGACGTGAAGGTCAGAATCAGACTAACACTGACACCCTCTGGTCATCCAGGAACTTCCCAGGATCAGCAGAATCATAGAATGCATTGACTTTACATCCAGACAATATTTTAAATACAGTTGAAACAATGAAAATTACACGTTTTCCCATTTAGATATCTTAAAATGTGAGCGGAATTTCAGTGCTTTTGTGGTGTGAAAATATTTAAATGGAATTGCTCCCAGACCAGATGACCCTGGAGTGGTTGACCTTCCACAAGGGGGAGGCAAACATCACAGTCTGGTCTGAAGCCATTTTTAGAAACAGAGGGCTTATTGCCTCCTCTCCTATTTATTATGCTGTAGGCTATATTCAGAGCAGAGCTTTATCTTCTGTCTATCTACCTTATTCTATCTATCATTAAATAAACCTGCCCTTTGATTCTTCTTCTCTCTCTTCTTTATTTCCCACCCTCTTTTCTCCCTAACCCTTTCCTCTCTGTGTGCTGTAGGAGGAGATGACCAGTGCTCTGGCCAACATGCGTGTGGACTACGACCAGGTGAAGATCAAAGACCTGGACACCTCCAGCAACCCACTGCTCAACAAGAGACGCAAGAAGGCCGCTGCCGGGGGGAAATTGGGAGGCAGCGTCTGCAACAGCCAGTGAAAGACTGGAGGTGGGAGGGAAGCCACAGCCAGAACAGGAAGGGAAGTCCAGAGGACACACCTGGAACAGCTGGGAGGAAAAAAGGCTGTGGGAGGTCTGGGCAGAAGAGATTTATCAGGGGGAGTGTGTTCATACTTAAATCAGCCGAGGGAGAAGAGGGGAGGCATAAAGGAGGGAGGGGGTACTGTTAGGAAACAGCAGGGAAATGTGATTTGGAGATTCTCAGCAATCAGTCGAATTGAAGGACACATGAAGTGATGACAATGTATGAAACCCTTATCAGCCAAGATCAGCAGGCCTTCATACTGTAGGCCTTCCATCAGTTTTTAATTTGATTGTGTGTTAGTGTGTGTGTTATTTTGAAAGGTCATTCAGAATCTGCTCTTTATAAGTTCATGTATGTTTGTTGTGTGTGTGCCTGTGTGTTTACGTGTGTTGTAACCAATGTTCCCTCTAAAAAATTTCAGCACTGAGCAAATTTCAGGTCTGCTGAACACAAACTTGAACATTGTGAAAATTCTGTGCAACTTCCAGCGCACTTTTACTGTGAACACTGAGGCTGTACCCGCTTTAAGTTAGTTTTAACAGTGGCCAAGTCATCTACTGTGGCTATTTGATCATAATGTAGGCCTACCAGAGTGGCCTACCATCAAAAACAATGGAGAAAATGCATCCCATAACATGTTAACATGGAAATAGCTGTTCTATCATTCAGCCTGCAGTAGCAGCCAATGTGTGGTGTTCAATGTACGCCAACATTCCATGAGACCTTTGAAAAAAACATGCAGGGCTTGACATTAACCTGTTTATCCACTTGTTCTTCAGACAAGGAGGTGACTGAAAATGTTGTTGTGTGATGCAAGAAACCACTTTACAAAATAAAATGCATTATTATTACCATACCATTATTACAGAGAATCAGACAAATTATACTACCCTCTGCCTATTGGCTACTTAGCTTATTCAAGCCTGTCTCAAAATACAACACTGCTCCTTTAAGACAACAAAAGCTCTTTACCTGACTCGCTTTTCAAAGATGTCTCGAAATGTACACGATTTGTGCTCTTGTAGGAAGCAATCACTCCCCTATGGCTTACTACAAAGTATCTATAACTGGGCTAATAATCGAGCTAACTTGCAAAGGATATTAATAAAATGTGCACGTGTCTACATGCAGCTCTCACTTTGATCTCAAAACATGGGCATCTGCTCAGAACCACTCATGCTGTAAACACAGTCCAGTTCAAAGTTAAATGGCAAAGATCCATATATGGCTATTTTCTATTTGCATATAGGCCAACTGCAGCTCTGATTGGTTAAGCCTCACCGGTCTGTGTAGAGCAAGGGCTGAGTGGTACATGTCAATGCAATAGAATCCTACTCCGATGCATTCTGCCTACAAGAAAATCTCTTGCATAGTTAATTTTGTTTTGATATGTTGCATTGAAAGTGGCTAATATTGCGTTGATTCGATCAAATTTGCCACAGTAAAGGCAAAACATTGACAGTGTTAACAGGGAAAACTCTAGAACAGTGGTCACCAACCTGTTCTGAGTTAAGATCACTTTGAGTCAAAATGCAAGCAGAGATCTATCGCTTAGACTTTTTTTTTTTACATAAAAAACAACATTAACCAATTAAAAACAGTACTGTAGCAATGAGGTTTGTTCAGTAAGCTATAGGCCCAATACATTTATCGCATATAGGCTTTTCTTGAATTGCCCTGCCAATACATTGTTGTTTAGGAATTTGAGGTAGGATACTGTATATGATCACACCGGTAATAGATCAGTTGTTGTATTACTTATGCGGCACAGCTGAGTGAGAATACATTTAAATAATTAGCTTTTTATTTTACTGGGTCGATGGTGCCTGAATCTATGGTCAGTCTCAGCGGAGGGAGAGAGCAGCAGACTGAGGGTCCGCCTCTCAACATCCCTCCGCTCTCCCTTTCCTCCACTGACACAGACCAAAAAGGGAAACCGTCTTCCAGCTGATGGCGAAAACTCGAGTCGCACCGCATTATTTCTGCCTCATGTACAAATTCATGTTGTTCCTCCTATGAACAGAGAAAGTGAAATATTCCTCTATATTAAAAAAGACTCAAGCCTCTAATAATAACAAAGCAAGAGTCCCCTCTCCTACCGTAGCTACCACCACCCACTACTTATCTATTCTTAACACCACCTGGCGCGCTAACCAAAATACAGGGGGTGGTCCGCCCAGGTCTTACCTAGTGTGCATAGACAGAGTACATATTACGGGTATATGTATGCCCGCAGGCCTCTTGCCTAAGCGCTCCCAAGGTGCCTTCCCCTTCCCCCCTGGGAACAAAAACAGAATAATTACTAATGTAAAGTGAACCATTTCAATCATCAAAAACACAGTCCTTTTGACATACACATATGTCTGCAGGACCGGCTCCAAAATACTTCACAACAATTTTACACACCAAAAACAAAACACAGGACAAACCAATAAGCTTTCTCTCCTAACAAAGGAACACTGGCTTTTAAAGCTGCAGCAGGAGTCGGTAATTGCAGACCGCTGTATCCCCTGATGAGAGGCCGGGATCAGAGCTCCAATCTGCTGGGGCCGACCAATCAGCTGCTTGGGGGAATCCAGGAAGCCATTTCCTGAAATGCACACATACATATGCACAAACAAACCCAAAACAACACAAACAAACCCAAAACACAGAAACGTAACATCAAGCCTATCGATACACTTTCCTACTCAATCATTACTGCTGCAGTGCTTGTTGTAGCGCTCAGTGGAAATAGAAAGAACGCACATTTTATGGCTTATAAAAGTGTTGAATACAAAGAGTAAGAACTTAAACATGAACTCACTCATAAAAACAGCATACCTTTTCTGTATTCGTCTCTCTCTCATGGTTTTAAACGTTTTAAAATCTCACAGTATCAACTTTGCTGTAGCTTTCTTTTATGCCTGCTACGTTACTGCAGACACGGTAATCTGAGCCATCTGATTGGCCAGTGGTAGGCCTATAGTGCACTTGATTTGCTCTCCGGGCCAGCGGGAAGGCAGAGTTTGTACCTTCAGACAAATGAAATAGTTCAAAATGGCAACAGTTCGCCTACCCGCCACACAGGGTAGCTGAATCGGGTGCATTGGGCGCACACAGCCCGAGATGAATAAAACAAATAGGAACACAAGGCTTTATCGTTGGGTTTTTTACAGAAGTGTTTGGCGACCGACTTGGAATGCGATTGCGATCGACCGGTTGGTGACTACTGCTCTAGAAAGTTGAGTGAAGTTCAATCTCGTGCTTCTCGCTGTGGGCTGATATTCCTTCTGTGTGGCAGTCCTTGGGGAACTGCGCAGGAGTCTCGGGCCTACTGCGTGCCTGCGCATATCACAGATCATACACCTTCTCAACATTTTGGTGCATGGTGGAAATGATGAGGAAACTAGACAGACCAACCATGGACTGTCTGAAACCAGCACACTCTGGTGGTGAATTTCTACCTGAGACTTACCTCAGGAAGAAACTTACCTCATGCTCAAACTTTTGTTTTTTACTTCCAAGGCCCGGCTCCAGTGTCTCACTGGACCATGGCTTCAGCGGACCTGCTCTGACTTGGGGCCAAGGTCAGGCCATTGGTACTTTTCAGCCTGCATTTACAGAAATGGGTTAACTCCTTCTATGGTTAACACCTGCTTACTAAGCAACTGTCTTGATAACACAGACTTTGATTCTGCTTGCTCCAAGTCTTTAGTGTCACACTCCTGATGGCAACACAGTTCCCTAAAAATAACTCTAGAGCTTAAATACTGGCAACACACTGGTGTGGGGTAAGTCTCAGGTGGAAATGCCCCATAAGTTATCCGTGCTGTTTTATTACAACGTCTTAGTCCTTTATTCAGGGATTAAAACAACCTTTGAAAGACTTTGTCCTGTTAATTACTTAGGACTAAAATAGATGAATTCTAATGTACACAAAATCAGAGTCATGGCAGTCTCATTAACACAGAATTGGCTCAAAGGCATCAAACTCAACACAGGCAACTCCAATTGTCTGACAAGTTTCCTCAAATAAGTCTTCTTCCCAACTAACCGAATGTCATTAAATGCTGGCTAGGAATTATAGTTTAAAATGGGTACTTCTACAGGCTTGCTTGCACACTTTACTACAATGTCTGTTTTTATCAAGGTCCTTCATGCGGACCAGGGTAATCTCTGGGTAATATTACCCTGATAGATACTGTAGAACAACAGTCACTGTCCTGTTTGTGAGATCAGGGCAGCCTTATGTAACCGGATGGTGGCTCAAGGTTGTGATGTGGAAAGCTGACTTGTGTCAGCCTTGAGAAATGACTTCTTTGTTTTTGTTTGGGTTTAGTGGGTTTAGGACTACTTCAGTAGAGCCTAGAGCCTTCGGCGCCTCTCTACTCTATCTTTTTTGTTATGTTTAATTTTCTACCCTTTAAAATTGAACCTTTATTTAACTAGGCATCCATATAAGGTTGCTGAAAGGTGCTTGGGACTGTCTACAGATTTGATCAAATGTGTATTTTTAGGTTATGGAGAGAATATAGTCTACTTGGTGTCAACCAAGAAATAAGACATTGTCCTTTATTGGTCTCCAAACTGTAAAACCAGAGTAATGATCATACCAAGGACATAACTAACTGTTCCTTGTGAACAAGGATTCTTAATGAAGAAGGATTCTTTGTGAGGTAGTTATAAATAGGAGAAATGGAGCTGTTATTTGGAACATAGCCATTTGACTCTCAGAGTTCTTCTCTGGAAGGTCATCCTTGTATGTTTAGAATATACCACAATAAAGCACCTTTCCCCTACATCCAGCTCACACGGTTGTTGCCCTCTGGTGTTTAGGGAATGGAATGGGAAAGTTAGTTGTTAAAATAGTTTTGGGCTTTACTGTTGTTAATATGGGATATCGGCCATGCTGATATGTGGCTCAAACAGATCATGACCTCACAACTGTTGTTTTGTTCTAATTGATATATTCACAGACAGATCCTCAGATATGGCTTTCTACACCAGAGGAATTAGGGCATAAAAGGATAAAAGGTTTTGAGTGACAGTTCACAGAAAGTATGCCACTTAATTTAGCACTACTACAAAGCCTGTGTTTTACCCTTTACATTTTGTTGGATGAAACTAAAAAACTTTTTTTTTTTAAGAAAAAAAGGGGACAAGATGTATTTTTCCTCTCTGAGAGTCATTTCCTCCTCAGGTGTGACATGGAGGTCTTTCATAATCACTACTGCAAATGTACTCTGTCACAATGGATGATGAAACCTGGGACTTTCTCTTTCAAAACAGTTGTGGGTAAAAGATGGTGTCTGGCATGATGACTATCAACTCCTTAACAGCATGTGTGTGACCAGAATAACTTAGCCTAACTAACCCTAAACCAAACTCTTTTATAAAGCATTTGTTAGTTGTTATTTCACTTCAAAGCAGCTCCTCCACAACTCCCCCACAAACACTCTCTAGCATACTCCATACAGTCATGGCAGCAGATACATGAGAGCAGGAGGCTGGTATGGATGGTATTTGTGGTGCCTCCAGCAGTGATTGGATTGGACAAAGCGTGTTAAGCCAGACCTGGACACAACATGCTGCCAGAGGCTAGAGTTTGGGAGGGGGTTAGAGGGGATACAGTCCCTGGAACGGAGTAAGAGGGGGACCGATGAGGGGGAAAAGGGATGCTTATCACTATGGTCTTTAGGAAAGAATGTGGTGAGGAACAGGAGTCAAGCCATTCTCATGCACAGTGATCTTTATTCCTCTCTCTCTCTGTCTGTTGTTCTTTCCTCTTCTAACTTGCTCACTCTTTTCCTATCGGCCTTTTACTCTAGGGTTCTTTACCTCTCTGCCATTATGATGACATCCCTAATTTATCCACCCCTCTATCTTGTGCTCACAAACCAGCCATAGACTAGGCATAAAATAGTAAACGTAAATCCGGGGCACTCAAATTAGTATGGTATGTTACGTTTGGTATGGTTACGTGAGACTAGGGCTGTCGCCGACTAAAAATAATCTTGGTCGACCGAGAGTCGCCTGTTCTTTCGACCAATCTATTGGTCGAAATTTTAAAAGGTGTATTTTTCACAACAGTATATAGACACACCCTATGCATTATAATAAAATCAACTAGCCTATACTGTATGTAGGTTAATTAGATTGTTTTATGCTTTAAGCACACTGTGATTAATATCAATATTATGACACACAAATGACTCAAGAGAGAGCCAGAGATCAACATAGCCTTATAGTCTAACCTGAAGAAAAAAAACTGTTCCCTATCCTTCCCCTTGCTGATGACCTTAGCTCCTGAAGTTGCCGGTAATAGTCTACACCACTGGTCGGCAACCTTTTCAATTTGGAGTGTCAATTTATCTTACCATTTCTACCAATCTGCATGCCAGTTATGATTTTCAAATGTGGAACAGTTTAATTTAATTTATAATAAACTCTTTGCATCTCAAAATCATTATCGCGCGGTTAATCAAAATTCTAAAGTAACTTCTATTGCCATTGCCAACTATGTAGACTAAAAATAGCTTACATAAAGTCAACAAATAAAAACATTACATCCTGCATGTAGAAAATGTCTTGATAAAAATAAATATCCTATAAATCACATTAGCTACACATGGCCTGTCTGCAAGGAACTTGAAACATTGTAACAACTTGGTTAGGCCTGAAGCTCACTCTAGCAAACTTGCAACATTGTATAAAATATTCTGGGCCATCAGAGTTTCCTGCACCAGTGAGCTCAGGACAGACACAGCTGTAGACTATTTGCACAAGGGGTAAGAAGTAATCAGGTAGGCCTATTTCACAACTTTTGAAAGAGAGCTGGAAATATTTCACAAATAGGCTACATTGAGGAACTATTGTCATTCTCAACGGATGTAAAAACAGACTTTGTTTACTTGCTGTTTGAGGTGAAGAAAAAATTACTTTGAGATGCTCCACAGTGGTGGTGAGTTAAGACAATCAGAAATACTATCAGGTCCTCCTATGGGCACATTTATAGGTCTATATTTGTGTGCAAGCCAGGTAGCCTAGGCCTACTTCTGTGCATAATCAGGCGCATGTCCTTAATCAACATTGACAGGAGCGTTACAAACAAAAGACAACTCTGTAAATGGAATTAAATAAACCAAGACTTGTTCCTCACAAGCGTAGCTTATGTTGTGCGGTCCGCAAACAACGTATCCACTCCGACAATGAGAACTGTAAAAGACTGTAATAATAATACATTGAATGCATTAACAGAAATGACCTTAACCAAACAAATATTGTAGATTAGAATGGTAAATGTACTACTGGTGATACTGGTGAGCCATCCCCGCAGTCTCCGCATTGGATTAGTCCACTGAGGCCAGCATGAATCATACGGGTGTCTCGTGTGCCATAAAAAATATATATATTTGCGGTTGCTCGACTAAAAAAATCTTGGTCGACCAACAGCCTATCGACCAAACAATCAACCAGTTGACTAAATGGGGTGAGACAGCAGGTTACTGAAGGCAAAAATGTAATTAGGGTGGGTGGGTGGACATACAATGCGAACGTCTAGCAACCCAAAGGTTGGTGCGCATATAATGTGAACATCTAGCTTTAGCATTTTAGCTAATTAGCAACTTTGCAACTACTTACTACGCTTTACCTACTTTGCAACTACTTAGCATGTTAGCTAACCCTAACCTTAACCCTTAGACCTAACTCCTAATCTTAACCCTACCCTTAACCCCTAGCCTAACTAATGTTAACCATCTAGCTAATGTTGGCATTAGCCACCTAGCTAACGTTAGCCACAACAAATTGGAATTCGTAAAATATCATACATATTGTACGAATTGCAATTTGTAACATATCATACGAATTGTAATTCATAACATATGATACAAAATGGATGATGGACATCCACAAATTAATACATCCCATACTAAACGTAACATATGATACTATTTGGAGTGTCACACATTTACATTTACTATTATACATCTACCCCTGAGTCCAGGTTGCACATACATCACCAGCAATTCTGTCTCTCTCGCTCTTACTCTTTCTCATCACATTTTCCTCCCCAACACTGGTTTCATTTAACTGTCTTTATCTTTCCCTCATCCCTTTCTCTTCATTTGTCACAATGCATTTACTCCAATATTATTGTTGAGTAGGGAGAAGACACAACATCCTGTGCTTGACAATTAGTGCCATTATCAAGGCAATGCTGATAAGGGTATCATTAGAGCAACTGAAATAGCCTTCAATCCACATAGACGGGTCACATGCTGCACTGTTATCTCTGCTGGGCAACTGGGTCACATTGTTAGGTGTGTGTGTGTGTGTGTGTGTGTGTCCACTTAACCCATATAGCTCAGTTAGGGTCGCTACTAAATCAGTGGGCCATGTAAATCACAAAGCAGTTCAGATTAGGTTTACAGCAGTTCAACTTTCAGTTTTATTGCACTGAAAATATTTTAATTCAAATTCCCACTATGGTAAACAAAATCTCCCAGGGGAAACTTCAATAAATGTGTTCTTGGACTCCCTTGAAGTCCTTAGCCTACATCTCAGTCTATATACAGTGGGGAGAACAAGTATTTGATACACTGACAATTTTGCAGGTTTTCCTACTTACAAAGCATGTAGAGGTCTGTAATTTTTATCATAGGTACACTTCAACTGTGAGAGAAGGAATCTAAAACAAAAATCCAGAAAATCACATTGTATGATTTTTAAGTAATTAATTTGCATTTTATTGCATGACATAAGTATTTGATACATCAGAAAAGCAGAACTGAATATTTGGTACAGAAACCTTAGTTTGCAATTACAGAGATCATACGTTTCCTGTAGTTCTTGACCAGGTTTGCACACACTGCAGCAGGGATTTTGGCCCACTCCTCCATACAGACCTTCTCCAGATCCTTCAGGTTTCGGGGCTGTCGCTGGGCAATACGGACTTTCGGCTCCCTCCAAAGATTTTCTATTGGGTTCAGGTCTGGAGACTGGCTAGGCCACTCCAGGACCTTGAGATGCTTCTTACGGAGCCACTCCTTAGTTGCCCTGGCTGTGTGTTTCGGGTCGTTGTCATGCTGGAAGACCCAGCCACGACCCATCTTCAATGCTCTTACTGAGGGAAGGAGGTTGTTGGTCAAGATCTCGCGATACATGGCCCCATCCATCCTCCCCTCAATACGGTGCAGTCGTCCTGTCCCCTTTGCAGAAAAGCAGCCCCAAAGAATGATGTTTCCACCTCCATGCTTCACGGTTGGGATGGTGTTCTTGGGGTTGTACTCATCCTTCTATTCCTCCAAACACGGCGAGTGGAGTTTAGAGCAAAAAGCTCTATTTTTGTCTCATCAGACCACATGACCTTCTCCCATTCCTCCTCTGGATCATCCAGATGGTCATTGGCAAACTTCAGACGGGCCTGGACATGCGCTGGCTTGAGCAGGGGGACCTTGCGTGCGCTGCAGGATTTTAATCCATGACGGCGTAGTGTGTTACTAATGGTTTTCTTTGAGACTGTGGTCCCAGCTCTCTTCAGGTCATTGACCAGGTCCTGCCGTGTAGTTCTGGGCTGATCCCTCACATTCCTCATGATCATTGATGCCCCACGAGGTGAGATCTTGCATGGAGCCCCAGACCGAGGGTGATTGACCGTCATCTTGAACTTCTTCCATTTTCTAATAATTGTGCCAACAGTTGTTGCCTTCTCACCAAGCTGCTCGGCTATTGTCCTGTAGCCCATCCCAGCCTTGTACAGGTCTACAATTTATCCCTGATGTCCTTACACAGCTCTCTGGTCTTGGCCATTGTGGAGAGGTTGGAGTCTGTTTGATTGAGTGTGTGGACAGGTGTCTTTTATACAGGTAACGAGTTCAAACAGGTGCAGTTAATACAGGTAATGAGTGGAGAACAGGAGGGCTTCTTAAAGAAAAACTAACAGGTCTGTGAGAGCCGGAATTCTTACTGGTTGGTAGGTGATCAAATACTTATGTCATGCAATAAAATGCAAATTAATTACTTAAAAATCATACAATGTGATTTTCTGGATTTTTGTTTTAGATTCCGTCTCTCACAGTTGAAGTGTACCTATGATAAAAATGACAGACCTCTACATGCTTTGTACGTAGGAAAACCTGCAAAATCGGCAGTGTATCAAATACTTGTTCTCCCCACTGTATAGTCTGCAACATGTACACAATATATACAGAAGTATGTGGACTCCGTTTAAAATGAGTGGATTTGGTTATTTAAGCCACACCCGTTACCGACAGGTGTATAAACTTGAGTACACAGCCATGCCATCTCCATAGACAAATATTGGCAGTAGAATTTCAGTGAATTTCAACTTGGCACCGTCATAGGATGCCACTTTTCCAACAAGTCAGTTTGTGAAATTTCTGCCGTGCTATAGCTGCTCTAGTCAACTGTAAGTGCTGTTATTGTGAAGTGGAAATGTCTAGGAGCAACAACGGCTCAGCCGCGAAGTGGTAGGCCACACAAGCTCACAGAATGGGACTGCCGAGTGCTGAAGCACGTAGCACGTAAAAATCGTCGGTCCTTGGTTGCAACACTCACTACGAGTTACAAACTGCCTCTGAAAGAAATGTTCATCAGGTGCTTCATGAAATGGGTTTCAATGGCCGAGCAGCCGCACACAAGCCTAAGATTACCATGCGCAATGCCAACCATCGGCTGGAGTGCTGTAAAGCTCACCGCCATTGGACTCTGGAGCAGTGGAAATGCGTAATCTGGAGTGATGAATCACGCTTCACCATCTGGCAGTCCGACTGATGAATCTGGTTTTGGCGGATGCCAGGAGAACGCTACCTGCCCCAATGCATAGTGCCAACTGTAAAGTTTGGTGGAGAAAGAATAATGGTCTGGGGCTATTTTTCCTGGTTTGGGTTAGGTCCCTTAGTTCCAGTGAAGGGAAGTCTTAACGCTACAGCATACAATGGCATTCTAGACGATTTTGTGCTTCTAACTTTGTGGCAACAGTTTGGGGAAGGTCCTTTCCTGTTTCAGCATGACATTGGCCCCGTTCACAAAGCGAGTTCTATACCGAAATGGTTTGTCGAGATAAGTGTGGAAGAACTTGACTGCCTGCACAGAGCCCTGACCTCAACCCCATCGAACACCTTTGGGATGAATTGGAAAGCCGATTGCGAGCCAGGCCTAATCGCCCAACATCAGTGCCCGATCTCACTAATGCTCTTGTGGCTGAATGGAAGCAAGTCCCTGCAGCACTGTTCCAACATCTAGTGAAAAGCCTTCCCAGAAAAGTGGAGGCTGTTATAGCAGCAAAGGGGGGACCAACTCCCATGATTTTGGAATGAGATGTTCGGCAAGCAGGTGTCCACATACTTTTGGTCATGTAGTGTATGTTGAGTAGGCTACACAGCATGAGTGACCTGTCTTAGACTCATACCTGACTGTCTGTGATCTCATTTGAAATCGTGGCCTAAACTGAAACACAATAGTGAAAAATAAGTATCAACATGTTAGTTATCTTTCTTGAGAAACTGAATAGTCAGCCTGAGCCTCTTACAGAGGTATCGCAATCACCCAGAAGTAATTCAGCAGAAGTGGGTGTGTGCATAAATAGTCAACATGCATCTCAGCAATTTCATCACACAGCTCTAGACCTCAACTGGCTGCACCATGATTCGTTCAGTGTGAATGCCCCGCACTCATCAGACGCACACACACCACAACCAACCTCTGAGCTTCAACGTAGGCTACATCAGAACTAAACACGGATGATGAGAGGCTGCAGTCGTTCCAAAAGCACGCAGAATCTGGATCAGACGGGTAAGGAATTTGGACTTTAGATATTAACGTTCAAAATACGAATGCATCCGTTCGACCAAAACTGGGCTGTGAATAACGAAGTATCGGCTCTGCGGAAGACGTAAACAAGTGCCGATGTCACAGGCGGTGTGTTGTTTTGACGCTGAAGAAATACCTTAGAGTGACGATGATACAATCTATCTGTTTTGAAGACAGACATCCACGTGAGATTACCACACTGACAAATGTTATTTATTGCCCATAAGCAGCTATTTAATTCGAAGCTGACCTACAACAGATGCGTAGCCTACAAGTCCATGCATTCAACACAAAAAGCGGTAGGTTCATAGGATGCAGTGTAAATGTAGCTTGCAATATATGGTCAAAGCTTGACAATTCATTTCTATAGCCTATCTGGGGCTAACAGGATTAGGCTACTGGTGGTTCCCTGAGGAAAGGTATAATGTAATATCATGCATGAGGTTATTGTGGCCGATTTGAATTGACAGTGCTGAATTTATGCTAAATAGTTTATACATTTTAACCACACACTTTGGAATCTGTTTCATGAAAACTAATGCTAACTGAATTTTGAGGAACGGCTATGATCAATATATTCTATGGCAACGATAGACATGCTAGGATACTGATACCCATTGGCATTTGTAGGCTAGTGAGTTTCCCCATGTTATTACGTCATGTGGCTTCTACACTGAGTGTACAAAACATTAAGGACACCTGCTCTTTCCATGACATTGACTGACCAGGTGAAAGCTATGATCCCTGATATACGCCACCTGTTAATTCCACTTCAATCCGTGGAGATGACGGAGAGGACACAGGTTAAAGAAGGATTGTTAAACTTTGAGACTATTGAGCCATGGATTGTGTATGTGTGCTATTCAGAGGGTGAATGGGCTAGACAAAATATGTAAGTACCTTTGAACAGGGTAGGTGCCAGGCGCACTGGTTTGTGTTAAGAACTGCAATGCTACTGGGTTTTTCCATGGGGGTTGTTACTCAATATTAGGAAGATGTTCCTAATGTTTGGTATACTCTGTGTGTATCACAGCTGAGATGTGGGAAGTGTTGTGTTAGACCCACTTTCTGTTCATGAGACAATGTAGTGTAGAAGGTCCTGGAAAATTGCCTCACTGTGGAGTTACAACTGCACCAAATGAAAGACTGTCAACTTGGTATGACTTGTGTTTTCACTGCTTCAGTTTCTCATAGGGCACTGCTAAGCCAATGGTTTGACTCTGATTATGAATGACAGGTGGGCTTGCCAGGAAGCCTACCTGGCAGGTTGAGAAATCAAGGAGTTTACATAGTGGCTAAACTTACTGTTGGAAGTCTAAACCTGTTCCAAACCAGATTGATGCTGACAAATAAGATGTATATCAGGTTGGACTGGTTAGATAATGTGAATACAACTACAGCATGCACACATAATCATTCTAAAATGTCAAAAGTCTTTCAGGGACAGGTTTGAATGTCATTTGCTCAACAATGGTAGCAGAGCTGCATTTAGTGTGTGTAAGGCGCATGCAGTATCCATAGGAAGGCCATGGAAAAACTTCCACAGTATTTACTGTGTGTTTATTTGTTGTCATAGTGGACAGTCTGCATAGCAACCTGTCTCATGCTTTGACATGGCAAGTTAGTTGTTTACATGGATGCCGTAGTCTTGTTTTTTTTATGACAGTCATTCTTTTGAAGTCTGAAATGCTTCCTCTTCCTTCCCACTAACCAAGGTCTATTGCATAATCAGAAGGCATGTATTATAAACTTATACTGTACCTATCACAGCCAGTTAGGCAGGGCATTTGAGAGAAGATGCCTGTAATGCTTAGACACAACATTTGAGTGAATGTGTTCACCTAAAAGGAGCAATAACTTGCTTTGCTCAAAATAGATTTATCTTAGACTTAGAAATATATAATTGGCTAATGTAAATTGTTATTTACAGCCAAATTCAATGTGGCTTGTATCACAGTAAGTAATATGTTTACAGCAGCCATCGCTCCAAAACGTTTAACTCCGTGGTCAGTTGTGCTTTTAATTTTTTTTTTTTAACCAACACTGGTGTTCTTCCAAGGGGTTGCAATGGCATTTGTAAACATGGTTACCATGGCACAAGACAAGGTCATTGCAATATCAGAGAATAATGTGGTCAGAAAATGCAACATGAGCTGGTTTAAATGGAAAAGGAACATGACATTTTTAAAATTGAAGAAGTGTGAACTTTTAGAGAAGTTGCTTGATCTTGCGGTTTGCTGTTGTGGCACTGCCTACCTCAATCATATTCACCACCGTTATGACCCTTAGGTGCCAATTATAATCACTATGAGGTGTATCCACTATGTGTCCACTTCTGAACATTGTGCATGCATCGGTTGTTGTGTATTATTATCACCAAGTTTTCTGATCCACCATCCAGTTTAATGTATTATTAATGCTTCAAAGGCTTAAGCCTAGCTAGTCCAATGCTGCCATCTTATGAACATAAAAAACACTACCTGTATTGTAGAGGGGTGCCACAGATGAAAGGGTATACTAATCTTTGGGTCCACCCTTTTTGTTTGGACCTGAGATCAAAGTTCTTCACAAACACTGAATCTGTTGGTGTCCTGAGGTCATGCAAGCATTACAATTTAATTTTGGCATTTACATATCAGCGTATTAATAATTCTCTCCATTGTGATTTGAACAGTGTTTTGAGAAAAAATCTAAGTGTTTTTATATCTCTTTCTGACCAACATAGTGCCCCCAAATTTGTTTTGCACCCTAATAGCTATGTATTTTGGAGCGCTTGTATATCTTGGTGGCATCTCAACCTTTCTTTACTGTGTCTGTAGTAGCCTACAGTCTCTCATAGACCACCCAAATAGAATCCATGGATCCTATCTGTGTTTCTTAATCCTGGTCTTGGGGAACAAAGGGGTGCACATTTTTGCCATAGCACTACACACCTGCTTCAACCCCTCTCTGCAGACCGAGGTAAAGACAGTTTCAAGTTGGGTATTCACGCTTTCAAACCGCTTGCGCCACAGACTCCAAATAAGTGTCATGATGTTGGAAAAATTGTGCACAACATTGCACATGTCTTATTTTCAGGATTTGGACATTAATTTGCTTTCCAAAGCTAATAAACATGGAAATGTGAGCTGCGTTTTTGTATTCCTAGTTGAATTAGTTAGGGAGCGTAAACAAAGTACAAACTGTTTTACATTTTAATTTCAATAGCTCTTTGGTCATGTGACCTACTTGACTCAAACAAGGTTCAGAATGTACACTGACTACCCTTATCATATTGCACAAACTTTAGTTTGTCCATTTTCATCTCACTCGATTTTACATGAATTTTTCAGAATTTAAAACTTCAATAGCTCCTTGGTCATGTGACCTACTGGACTCAAACAAACTTCAGAATGTCCAGACTAGCCTTATATATTGCACACTCTTGTGTACTGTAAAATCACGCAGTGTAACGTACATTTTTCATAGTTTTCAATTTCAATAGCTCCTTAGTCATGTAAATTGCACACCTAAGAAGCGTACAGTGGATATACACCCATATTGCATAACCTCTAGTCATGTATCTTCTATATTGTTGTACATTAATATTTGTTTGACAATTAGGGGGTTCAGTCCAGTGTTTAAATATTAAAGAAAAGGGTTATCTATAATAATTGGTAGTTCTGAGTACATATTTTCCCATTTTTATTTTGGCATAATATTTAAGTGGTACACAATAGGAGAGAGACAGATAATATCTCCTTTCATCGTTAATATCAACCATAAAGGAGAAGTACAAGAGTCATGTTTTATTAATTGTCCAAAGCAGGGATGGAGAGTGAGGTGGGTTTGCTGGTCAATACATGTAACCACAGTAATGGTGGCCAGAAAATCAATGAATAAAAATGGAATATTGACAAATTATACAGAAATTGTAGACTTTTAATCTTTTCCAACATGTCAACAGACACTTTACTTAAAATAAGTACAAAACATTTCAGTGTTCACTTTCTCCTTATCCCTGGTTGATGTACATTTCAGAGCCTCTTCAGTGTGGATGGGGTATAGCATACATTTTCAACAAAGACCGCACTTCCAGTTTGTGTTCTTCACTCTGAACTCTTGTCTTCATTCCTAGGCACAGCACATGGAACCACCGTTGGCATGCAAAATATTCAACCGAAAACAAAACACGTTATAAATAATATCAATGCAGTATGACGAATTGGCCATCCTTTGTGTTATATCATAAATTGTCTTACATGCCGTCACTGTTGTAAAAGATTATAAACATGTTAAATAAAGTTACTAACCCAGTCAGTCTTTGGGCCCCATCCAGGTTCTTTATCAGTGGCACACATGAAGCAGTTGTTGGCTTTGTTGAACTCTGAGATCATAGGTATGAACTGAACATATGGCTGTCCTACACAACTACATAAAAATAAAGAATTTACATTTACTTTGAATTAAATGTCATTACATACCAGACATTTTTTGTATATCCTCAGCCATTTCTTTTTGCAGTTGCTCCATGTGTTTTTGTGAAGGTTCTATATCAATTTCAAAGTTTCTCAAATGATTGCCTCGACTGGTTCACCAACTACTTCTCAGACAGAGTTCAGTGTGTCAAATCGGAGGGCCTGTTGTCCGGACCTCTGGCAGTCTCTATGGGGGTGACACAGGGTTCAATTCTCGGGCCGACTCTCTTCTCTGTATACATCAATGATGTCGCTCTTGCTGCTGGTGATTCTCTGATCCACCTCTATGCAGACAACACCATTCTGTATACCTCTGGCCCTTCTTTGGACACTGTGTTAACTAACCTCCAGACGCGCTTCAATGCCATAACTCTCCTTCTGTAGCCTCCAACTGCTCTTAAATGCAAGTAAAACTAAATGCATGCTCTTCAACCGATTTTGCTGCCTGCACATCCAGCATCACTACTCTGGATGGTTCTGACTTAGAATATGTGGACAACTACAAATACCTAGGTGTCTGGTTAGACTAAACTCTCCTTCCAGACTCGCATTAAGCATCTCCAATCCAAAATTAAATCTAGAATCGGCTTCCTATTTTGCAAAAGAAGCATCCTTCACTCACACTGCCAAACATACCCTCGTAAAACTGACCATCCTACCGATCCTCGACTTCGGCGATGTCATTTACAAAATAGCCTCCAACACTCTACTCAACAAATTGGTTGCAGTCTATCAGTGCCATCCGTTTTGTCACCAAAGCCCCATATACTACCACCACTGCGACCTGTACGCTCTCGTTGGCTGGCCCTCGCTTCATACTCGTTGCCAAACCTACTGGCTCCAGGTCATCAACAAGTCTCTGCTAGGTAATGCCCCGCCTTATCTCAGCTCACTGGTCACCATAGCAGCACCCACCCGTAGCACACGCTCCAGCAGGTATATCTATCTCACTGGTCACCCCCAAAGCCAATTCTTCCTTTGGCTGCCTTTCCTTCCAGTTCTCTGCTGCCAGTGACTGGAACGAACTGCAAAAATCACTGAAGCTGGAGACGCATATATCCCTCACTAGTTTTAAGCACCAGCTGTCAGAGCAGCTCACCGATCACTGCACCTGTAAATAGCCCATCCAACTACCTCATCCCCATACTTTATTTATCTTGCTCCTTTGTACCCCAGTATCTCTACTTGCACATTCATCTTCTGCACATCTACCATTCCAGTGTTTAATTGCTATATTGTAATTACTTTGCCGCCATGGCCTATTTATTGCCATACCTCCCTTATCCTACCTCATTTGCACATACTGTATATAGACTTTTTCTACTGTGTTATTGACTGTGTTTTATTTTTTTTCATGTGTAACTCTGTGTTGTATGTGTCGAACTGCTTTGATTTATTGTGGCCAGGTCGCAGTTGCAAATGAGAACTTGTTCTCAACTAGCCTACCTGGTTAAATAAAAAAACATTGGGAGGGGATGTTGGAAGTTCTGTGCAACTTCCTTGGCCATCTACACCAAAAAAATAAATTGTTTTTGACCAAATTGTCACAACAGCTAACCATTCATTATTGAAAATATAACTATCAAACCTGCATTACAAAGACCCTGCAGCTGAAGGTGTCCTGCTGCACGGTGTGAGTTATTTCCCCTCCTTTCCACTTTGTCCACCCAGTTGTCTTTTCCATGGCAGGATCTTCTCATTTTGAAGTATTCTCTTTTTATATAAACCTAATGGAATTCTGATTAGTTATAGGCAAATGAATATATAGGCCAAAACTGTATGCTGATTTCCTTATCACTATAATCTAGTAGAGGTAATTTACTTTTATGCCCCATTCTACACACAGCCTAAATTATAGGCACTGAACAATTTACAGGACAATAATACAAGTAGCATATAGGATCCAACCCTATCACAGAGTGAATACATGTAGAGTGTTTGTTATATAAAATATGTGTTCCCATAAATACAAAGGAGGATGTCTCTCCTCATACTTCTGGCACTTTAGTCAGACTGTGTAAACTTTATGATGGGGCAGGCAACAGAGTTCCCATTGACTAAGCACCATGGAGACCAATCAGGAGAGAATACATACAGGTCAAGGGTGCCAGTTGAAAGTCAAGGGGTGTGTCTGCCTTTTGGATTTCTCTTTACAGAGAACCCCTGTGGTTCAAGTCAAGAGCTACCCTTCCCCTTTCAGTCTGCTCTGCGCATGTCTGAAAGTGACAGAGCCAGCAGCCAAGAGTTTTTCACAGTATGTCATAAAAAATGATTACACTTATGAATGTAAAATGCTAATATGTATTAGATCCAGTACAATGGAATAACTATAGTCCACTGACTATATAAGGGTAGTCAGGACATTCTGAACCTTGTTTGAAGTCAATAGGTCATATGAGCAAAGAGCTATTACAATTCAAAAATGTAAATCATTTAAAATAGTGCGAGATGTAAATCGACAAAAAAAGTGTGCAATGTGTGTTTATGCCATTGGGTTAGCTACAAACAGTTTTAGGAGTCATGATTTAAAGAGCTATTGACATTTGAAAAATTAGATTTGTCACTATGTTGACGGTCCCTGACTGCTGTTGGCGGATGTAAGGAAAACTACAGGCGAATATTCGTCGAATATCCAACCTGAAGCTCAGTTCTCCGCGGGGACCACGACGTTGCACCGTTTTGTTTTCGTGCTAAACTGGCACACCTGATTCAATTAGTCAAGGGGTTGATGACAATGATGGGTTACTCTAAACGGGATATTATGTTTTATGCGTCAACTCAAAAACGGAATTCTTGAGTAGGCCGAATAATAACGGGATATTGGTGTGCATGTAAATGTGAAACGTCTGGTGGTCCCCGAGGAGAGGGTTGGGGTATTTAAGGTCGCGTTACGTTGTATTCTGTTTACCGTAATAACTACATATCAGTTTATCAACAACAACAAAAATATATTTATAAACATAGGCCTACATGGATAGGTTGTTTTTACAGGCTCAATTAATTATTAATTGTCCGTGCTTGTAGCTTGATACAATAATACCATCGATGCATAGGGGAATAATGACGTCGAGTAGTGCGCCATTAAGCCCAGTATAAACTTGGAAGTAGGAAATTGTCATTTCATTTTGTAAATGGCAACTCGGATGCTTACTGCAACAGCGTTACTTCATTATTTCAGAGCAAATATATGCGCGTATTTTTGAGAGATTATGGTAGGCACATACCATAATGGTTCCTCAGTCCATTAGTACTACCACCAGCAGACTTCATCAAACAGCACTGATGCGAGACAGATCTCCTGAAACGCTCCAATAGAAGAAAAGGCTCCGCGCCACAGTAGTAGAGGCCACCATGTCCTCCGTGGAAGTCAGAATGGAAGCAAGACCATCAAACTCTGCGACGCCGCGGGAACTAACTCAAAACCCGCTGAAGAAAATCTGGATGCCGTTGCCTTGTAAAAATGGCCTTCCTGATAAACGCATTTGTCAAAGAATGGGTGCGTATAACGATTACCGACGTGTTTAGACAGCAAGCCGGTTGACTCGCGCATTCTAATATTCGAGCAGTGTATATTGTGAAATTGCATTTTATTAATCGCTAGCTAAATCCTCATGTCATTGTGTCGTAATCAACTTCCGTGCTTTCTGAAAGATGTGGAGAAAATGTATTTATGGCGTGACCTTAAGTCTAGGCAATCGATTATTGATGATCGTTGATGCCTGCGTCTGATTACTGACTGGCCATGGCTAGAAGGTATTTGGTTTTTGTCAAATTAAGGTCATTTTACTTTTCGTAGCAGGTTAGGAGCATTTACGCAGGAAGTTATGAGAATTAACGTAACAGGTTAGGTGAATTATGTTAAGTTCCATGACCCTACTGACTGTTCTGACAGCCCCTTGGACCATAGAGCTATAAAATAACATACTGGCTCCCCTTTCCAGACCAGAGCATCGTTCTTTGCTTCTCAATTTAACTAAAATACTGTAATCCAGATTTCTCCCAACTTGTAAAAGAAACAGATCCCACAACATCAACCCGAGGTTTTGAACAAGTATGGTTATTTCAAGAGGGTGGGGGGGGGAGACACAAGGTCACATCATGACATAAGTGATCATCTGGTTGGAAAGAGAACAGTTCTAGAAAGATGCCCAAGTTTCCGAGTTAGATTTTTTGCAGTTGGAGCTCGTTTTTTCCCAAGTTCCCAGTTGTTTTAAACGTACTGAAGTCTGAGATTTCCAAGTTCCCACTTGTTTTGAAAGAGGCATTTAGTGGCAAACTAGGTCACTTGTTGTCTGATTAATCATGCTGTAATACACAATTAAATACAGCCTGAAGCATTTGTGTGTGAATGTTCCTTACAACCCAGAATGTTGACTAAAAATACATTGAATTTACTCTACCGGATTGTCCTTAAACTGCTCGAAATTTGAGACAAAATATCCACTGGTTTGGTTAGGCACCAAGGTAAAGTCAGTTTATTTTATTCTGGATAGTATTATCTCGTGAATAGCTAGGCTATTGAACCAAGCATGCCATTACAATGAAAATGATATATTCTGAATCGGGAGGATGGAGAACAATCCACTTGTTTTGTTTGAAGATTTGAAATCCCCCCCCCCCCCCCCCCCCAAAAAGTGGATTGTTCTCCATCCTCCCCTGATTCAGAATAGATATGTCTTATTGTCATGGCATGATTGGTTCAATAGCTATTGACGAGAGAACTGAAATATAGAACTTTACCTTGGTACTGAACCATATACTGTACCTACCAGCTCTCTAAAAAGTTGGTAAGCAATAATTTCCTGTGGATATTGTCTCAAATTGTAAGCAGCTGAAGGACAAGCTGCACAGACAACCGATAGAGTATGTTCAAATTTCATTTTATTCAACATTCTGGCTTGTAAGGAAAATGTACACAATTTTGCCACATGTTTCAGGCTGTATATAGCCTACCAATTAATAGTTTTACAGCCTGATTCAATCAGACTAGTTCACTTGCAGGACACTAGCTATGTTTCCATTAACGTTTCCATTAACTGTTTCCATTAACTTTCCATTAACTGCTTTTAGTCTATTTAGAAAGGTCACAGAAAATAAATGTGAAAATTGCCAGCTATGCTGCATTTCCATTACACTGTCAATAAAAACAGCAAGTAAAATAAAACTTTCACTAAAACCTAGTGTTGAATAAAAATCAAGTGGTTGAAGTGTTTCCATTAACCATTTGGGAAAATTGCTTATAATAAATTGGCGAGAGTCTATGCCCTCCTAGCTATCTGTTTCATGTAGCCCACAAAAGCCAGCATGGATAGAATGCAATAATTTACTATTTGCCATATCCTAATACTTCTCATGTGCCAACATATCGCAACAAATCCGTGCCATGGTGTGACTTGCGCGCCTGTAGATATGAAATAATTGGGGATGGTGAAACTTTTGCATTCAGCCAAACAGAAAAGCAAGGCGGAACAATCCAGGCATTCTTGAAAGTCAAGGCAATTCTTGTCTTGCAAATTAAAATAATCGAGTTGAAAAAAATGTGGTATAGAGCTTTATAGTTAGGCTATATGATATCACACGCACGCGTACCTTCAAAGTTATTTGGAAATCATCATTTATTCGAAAAACAATTTCGGCATCATTTGTCGCAATAAAGATAAATCCACCTGTCAGTTGAATTAAAATGTGGATCTTTAGAAAATGTCTCCAATATCTGCCGTTTCGGTTACACGTGTCGCTAAGATTTTATTTTGCCACATTGCTTTTGTAGAATAAAGCTTGTTCAGTGGACACCTGCCTAGTGTCACTCTGTTACAGTGGAATTGCCCAGGTACTCCAAATGGTCCTAAAAGTATTTAGGAAAAAAGTAATCAAAGCCCTTCCCTGCCACAGCCTGCACTGTTTGTTCATGCTTATGTTTCAGTGGGAGTCTCTGTCCAAGTAGAATAATTATAATAACCTGTAAAATAATTGTATTCTTTCCTGTCTCCTCTCTTCCATGTGCAGTATGTATGACCAACTGTCCCACCCTGATAGTGACGGTGGGCCTCCCAGCCAGAGGAAAGACCTACATCTCCAAGAAGCTCACCCGCTATCTCAACTGGATCGGCGTGCCAACCAAAGGTACCAACTTTCAGCCCTTATACCTGAAATTACATTTCCGTAATCCAATCCACACACACACTGACTTGTAAGAATGCCCCTGAACAGTAAATAGTATCTAGAATAGTAAAGCATGCAACTATCTCTTTCTTCCCCCATTTAGAATTCAATGTTGGGCAGTACCGTCGTGAGTGTCTGAAGATCTACAAGTCCTTTGAGTTCTTCCGTCCAGACAATGAGGAGGGCCTGAAAATCAGACAGTAAGAAACATTTTCAGTGCTTTGATCCTCCGCTGTGGAAACACTGATCAGATCCTCTTGTCCTTGAATGCCCCAAATTGCCTAACAATATCATGATATTATATTGTTATGTACCTGTTTTTAACCAGCGTCTGTGAGTTGTCTTTGCTAACCCATTAGTGGCTCTTGTCACTGCCGCCTCTGACTCAGTTTCCCCACTCTCCTTTGCAGGCAGTGTGCGTCAGCAGCACTGAATGATGTCAGACAGTACCTCACTGATGGAGGCCAAGTTGCTGTGCGTACAATCACTTTTTGAAGAAAAATATGACATTTGAAAATCTCCAATGTAGCCAGATTATGTGCACATTAACATTGGGATGGGATATCCCGTCATGAAGTTCTTTGACATCGCACTGCGTATTTGAATATGGATTACAGTGCAGGTTCTCAGTCTGTGAACTGTGAGTGATGGTGTGTGTGTGTTCTGTTCTTTCTCCAGGTGTTTGATGCGACTAACACCACTAGAGAGAGGAGAGAGACAATCACTGCGTTTGCTGAGCAGAATGGCTTCAAGGTAATGTTGGTGTCTTTGGTGGTGATGATCATGCTTGTGGGTTGACGATGTCACAACAAAAATGTGGGCGTAACTCATAGGTAAAAGGCTGTGTTTCCATCATGATCGGTCAGATGTTTAGCAACAATGACTAGAAGCTGCTGTGTGGTGAATCATAGATGGCTTGTTTCAGCTAGTTGTATTTTGTTCTTGATGCCATCTCTTGTTTTGACTCTTGTCACGCCTATGCTAACATGGCTAGGGTAATCAACAACTGTAACAATGTATTTGAAAGGGAACAAATGCTTATTGGGCAAATGTATGCATATTTCTAATAAACATTTTGCAAATGAAATATAGGGTTTCGGAAAGTATTCACACCTCTTGACTTTTTTCAAATGTTGTACCTAAATCTTTTTTTTATTGGATTTCAACATGAGGCCAATGGTGACTTTAAAATAGGTGGAGTTTAATGGCTGTGATGGGTGAAAATTCAGGATGGATCAACAATGTTGTAGTTACTCCACAATACTAACCTAAATAAAACAGTGAAAAGAAGGAAGCCTGTACAGAATAAAAATATTCCAAAACATGCATCCTGTTTGCAAATCAAATTGTATTGGTCACATGCGTGTTTAGCAGATGCTAATGCGGGTGTAGCGAAATGCTGGGCTTCTAGCGCCGACAGTGCAGTAATATCTAACAATTTCACACATATACACACAAATCTAAGGAATGGAATTAAGAATATATACATATATGGACAAGCGACGTCAGAGCGGCATGGACTAAGATATACAGTAGAATAGTATAGAGTACAGTGTATATACATATGAGATGAGTAATGCAAGATATGTAAACATTAGTCAAGTGACTAGTGGTAAGCAACTTACCAACTTGTAAGTCGCTCTGGATAAGAGCGTCTGCTAAATGACTTAAATGTAAATGTAAATGTAGTGTTTAATTTCTTAATGTAGCCAGTGATTTCTAGTCTGTTTATAGGCAGAAGCCTCAAATGTGCTAGTGATGGCTGTTTAACAGTCTGATTGCCTTTAGATTGAAAAACAGCTTCTATCTCTCGATCCTGGCTTTGATGCACCTGTACTGACCTCGCCTTCTGGATGATAGTGGGGTGAACAGGCAGTGGCTCAGGTGGTTGATGTCCTTGATGATCTTTTTGGCCTTCCTGTGACATCGGGTACTGTAGGTGTCCTGGAGGGTGGGTAGTTTGCCCCCGGTAATGCGTTGGGCAGATCGCACCACCCTCTAGAGAGCCTTGCGGTGGCGGGCGGTGCAGTTGCCGTACCAGGCGGTGATACAGCCCGACAGGATGCTCTCAATTGTGTATCTGTAAAAGCCAAATTTGCCAAGCTAAATTTATTCAGCCTCCTGAGGTTGAAGAGGCTCTGTTGTGCCTTCACCACACTGTCTATGTGGGTGGTCCATTTCAGTTTGTGACGTGTACTCCAAGGAACTTGAAGCTTTCCACCAACAAGTCACAAAACTAATACTGCAAAAAATGTGGCAAAGAACTGAACATTTTGACCTGAATACAAATGTTTGAGGCAAATACAACACATTACTGAGTACCACTTTCCATATTTTCAAGCATAGTGGTGGCTGCATCATGTTATGGGTATGCTTGTAATTGTTAAGGTCTGGGGAGTTTTTCAAGATAAAAAAAGAAACGGAATGGAGCTAAGCACAGGCAAAATGCTAGAAAACCTGGTTGTCTGCTTTCCACCAGACACTGGGAGATGAATTCCCCTTTCAGCAAGACAATAACCTAAAACACAATGCCAAATCTACAGTGGAGTTGCTTACCAAGAAGACAGTGAATATTCCTGAGTGGCCGAGTTAAAGTTTTGACTTACATCTGCTTGAACATATATGGCAAGACTTAAAGGGTTGTTTAGCAATGATCCGCAACCAATTTGACAGAGCTTGTAGAATTTTTAAAAGAATAATGGGCAAATGTTGTACAATCCAGGTGTGGAAAGCTCTTAGAGACTTACCCCAAAAGACTCACAGCTGTAATTGCTGCCGAAGGTGATTCTAACATGTATTGACTCAGTGGGTTGAATACTTACCTAATCAAGATATAATTTTTCATCAACATTTTTTATTATTGTTAGTATTTTATCTAGGTCATTGACAAAGCTACAATGTGTAACTTTGGGCTACCTGACCAAATAGAAATGTGAGTTATAGATCTTGCTTTCTCATTGAAAGCAAGTCTAAGAAGCAGTAGATCTGTTCTATGTGCGCTATTTCTATGCCTCCTGTTCTTAAGTTGAGTTTTTACGTCTTACTTTCGGTTTTGTACACCAGCATCAAACAGCTCAAAATACAATATTTTTGGTTATTGAAAATGTATTTCAGTGGTTTAGATGGTACAACGATTCTCTACACTGAGTGCTAGGTTTTTTCACAAGCTGAAATTAGGCAAACTTAGAATTTTAGCAACCAGGAAATAGCAGAGCGATTGTGTATTGAACTTTTTTTTTAGATCCACTTTGTAACACAACAAAATGTGGAAAAAGTCAAGGTGTGTGAATACTTTCTGAAGGCACTCAAGCTCGTTTCAGGAAACTAGGCGTATGTCGCCCGTCACTACTTCACAGGAGAGGCATTTGAATGTAAACATTCATTTTTATCAAATGTGTTTTTTTGCAGAACGTGAACTTTAATTTGTCTTAATAACAAGCTTGTATGCCATCTGTAAATTCAAATAAAATTGTTACATTTACGAGCCTAGTTGGTTTAGCCACAAAAAAAGACAGGAATCTTTCCGCTAGCCTTGATTGGCTGAGATAATGGATGGGCTGGACATGCCGAGAGATGAGTTCGGATTGGTCTGCCATGTAGTACGCGTCTGTCAATAACATGAGCTGCTCAGTATGTGTAGGTAATCCTTTGTAACGCAGATAAAACTTTTTTTATATATATCACGAAGAACTGCATAAGTGTTACTAATGCGCTCCAATTTCTGGAGGTCCACGTTTTGAAATCGGAGGAATGCCGGTGGAAGCATAGTATGATTGCTAAGGAGATGGAGGAAATTCTGGCATTTGATTGCAATTAATGCGGAGGGAGTCAAAGAACACACACAAGGCTGTTGTGTAAAACACCTGTCTCCGGAGATTACATCTTCAAACTAAGGGTAACCATGGCATAGAGGGAGAAGCGTTCATCCATGTATACGGGTAAGCGAGTCTAGCCAGCTACATTTTTCAGATATTATATGTTTCTAATTTTATGAAAGTCGCTTTCTTTGCCAATTTTAAAGCGTGCTGTTAGTTAGCTAGCTAACATTAGCTGGCTGGCTCGCTAGCTAATGTTACGTGTATGAATAATATTCCTACATAATCATATCTCAGAGCAGTTTCCATTGCTAGTTATAGCCTAATGTTAGATAGCTAACGTTGAACCTAGCTAGTTGGTTAGCTTTAGCTACCTGCAGATTCATGCAGGGTAGTAACACTATGAGTTGGGATTCTGGTTCATTATTTAGCTAGCTACGTGTCTAAACAAGACTCCACTATGCAATTAACCATTTCACTGTACCATTTACACATTGTGTCCTGTGCATGTGTCAGAAACTTTTTATTGAATTTTATTGAATATAGTGTGTGTTTACTAGACTGTAATGTGAAGAACCACATGACCTGCACCAAGTCAAATTAGGATATAACGTTAGGTCAATGAGACAGCATTTTAGAACTTGGACACTATGGTAGCATGCTCTGCTTTAATTTTGTCCCTCACAACTGTAAGCTATTTTCTGCAATTAGCTCGCCATTTAACTTGTAAATAAGGATTTTGTTGTGAGTTTATTTCTCTGTAATAACGAATACAAATTAGCTAAAGTTAAGATGTTAGCTATATGATATGGTCATTATTTGAACTGGCTAACAAGCTAGAAACTAACAAAAACATTGATTAGGAAGTTGCTTTTAGTTGCCTGGTTTGCTAGATTGACATACTAATTTGATGTAGAGGTTAATCCAGGTCCTGCAGTGCCTAGCCCCACTCCCACTCTCCAGGTGCTCTCATTTGTTGACTTCTGTAACCGTAAAAAGCCTTGGTTTCATGCATGTTAACATTAGAAGCCTCCTCCCTAAGTTTGTTTTACTCACTGCTTTAGCACACTCTGCCAACCTGGATGTCTTAGCCGTGTCTGAATCCTGGCTTAGGAAAACCACCAAAAACCCTGAAATCTCCATCGCAAACTATAACATTTCCCGCCAAGATAGAACTGCCAAAGGGGGCGGTGTTGCAATCTACTGCAAAGATAGCCTGCAGAGTTCTGTATTACTATCCAAGTCTGTACCCAAACAATTCGAGCTTCTACTTCTAAAAATTCACCTTTACAGAAACAGTGGGTATGTCACTGTTGCCGCTTGCTATAGACCTCCCTCTGCCCCCAGCTGTGCCCTCGATACCATATGTGAATTGATTTCCCCCCCATCTATCTTCTGAGCTCGTGCTACTAGGTGACCTAAACTGGGACATGCTTAACACCCCGGCCATCCTACAATCTAAGCTAGATGCCCTCAATATCACACAAATTATCAATTAACCTACCAGGTACGACTCCAAATCCGTAAACACGGGCACCCTCATAGATGTCATCCTAACTAACTCGCCCTCCAAATACACCTCTGCTGTTTTCAATCAAGATCTCAGCGATCATTGCCTGCATCCGTAATGGGTCTGTGACCAAACGACCGCCCCTCATCACTGTCAAACACTCCCTAAAACACGTCTGCGAGCAGGCCTTTCTAATCGACCTGGCCAGGGTATCCTGGAATGACATTGACCTCATCCAGTCAGTAGATGATGCCTGGCTATTCTTTAAAAGTGCCTTCCTCACCATCTTAAATAAGCATGCCCCATTCAAAACATTTAGAACTAGGAATAGATAGGTCTGGAGTGAACCAAGGACTGTCTGCCCTTGACCAGCACAAAACATCCTGTGGTGTTCTGCTTTAGCATCGAATAGCCCCCGTGATATGCAACTTTTCAGGGAAGTTAGGAACAAATATACACAGGCAGTTAGGAAAGCTAAGGCTAGCTTTTTCAAACAGAAATTTGCATCCTGTAGTACTAACTCCAAAAAGTTCTGGGACACTAAAGTCCATGGAGAATAAGAGCACCTCCTCCCAGCTGCCCACTGCTCTGAGGCTAGGAAACACTGTCACCACCGACAAATCCACTATAATTGAGAATTTCAATAAGCATTTCTCTACGGCTGGCCATGCTTTCCACCTGGCTTACCCTACCCCGGTCAACTGCCCGGCACCCTCCACAGCAACCCGCCAAAGCCCCCACCATTTCTCCTTCACCCAAATCCAGATAGCTGATGTTCTGAAAGAGCTGCAAAATCTGGACCCCTACAAATCAGCCGGGCTAGACAATCTGGACCCTCTCTCTAAAATTATCTGCCGAAATTGTTGCAACCCCTATTACTAGCCTGTTCAACCTCCTTTCGTATCGTCTGAGATTCCCAAAGATTGGAAAGCTGCCGCAGTCATCCCCCTCTTCAAAGGGGGTGACACTCTAGACCCAAACTGCTACAGACCTTATCTATCCTTCCCTGTCTTTCTAAGGTCTTCGAAAGCCAAGTTAACAGATTACCGACCATTTTGAATCCCACCGTACCTTCTCCACTATGCAATCTGGTTTCCGAGCTGGTCATGGGTGCACCTCAGCAATGCTCAAGGTCCTAAACGACATCATAACCGCCATCGATAAGAGACATTACTGCGCAGCCGTATTCATCGACCTAGCCAAGGCTTTCGACTCTGTCAATCACCACATTCTTATTGGCAGACTCGACAGCCTTGGTTTCTCAAATGATTGCCTGGCCTGGTTTACCAACTACTTCTCTGATAGAGTTCAGTGTGTCAAATCGGAGGGCCTGTTGTCCGGACCTCTGGCAGTCTCTATGGGGGTGCCACAGGGTTCAATCCTCGGGCCGACTCTCTTCTCTGTATACATCAATGATATTGCTCTTGCTGATGGTGATTCTCTGATACACCTCTACGCAGACGACACCATTCTGTATACTTCTGGCCCCTCTTTGGACACTGTGTTAACTAACCTCCAGACGAGCTTCAATACCATAACTCTCCTTCCGTGGCCTCCAACTGCTCTTAAACGCAAGTAAAACTAAATGCATGCTAATCAACAGATCACTGCTCGCCCGTCCAGCATCACTACTCTGGACGGCTCTGACTTAGAATATGTGGACAACTACAAATACCTAGGTGTCTGGCTAGACTGTAAATTCTCCTTCCAGACTCACATTAAGCATCTCCAATCCAAAATTAAATCTAGAATCGGCTTCCTATATCGCAACAAAGCATCCTTCACTCATGCTGCCAAACATACCCTCGTAAAACTGACCATCCTACCGATCCTCGACTTCGGCGATGTCATCTATAAAATAGCCTCCAACACTCTACTCAACAAACTGGATGCAGTCTATCACAGTGCCATCCGTTTTGTCACCCAAAGCCCCATACACTACCCACCATTGCGACCTGTACGCTCTCGTTGGTTGGCCCTCGCTTCATACTCGTCGCCAAACCCACTGGCTACAGGTTATCTACAAGTCTCTGCTAGGTAAAGCCCCGCTTTATCTCAGCTCACTGGTCACCATAGCAGCACCCACTCGTAGCACGCGCTCCAGCAGGTATATCTCACTGGTCACCCCCAAAGCCAATGCCTCCTTTGGTCGTCTTTCCTTCCAGTTGTCTGCTGCCAATGACTGGAACAAACTGCAAATATCTCTGAAGCTGGAAACACTTCTCCCTCACTAGCTTTAAGCCCCAGCTGTAAGAGCAGCTCACAGATTACTGCACCTGTACATAGCCTATCTATAATTTAGCCCAAACAACTACTGCTTCCCCTACTGTATTTATTTATTTTGCTCCTTTGCACCCCATTATTTCTATTTCTACTTTGCACATTCTTCCACTGCAAATCTACCATTCCAGTGTTTTACTTGCTATATTGTATTTACTTCGGCACCATGGCTTTTTTTCTTTTTTTTGCCTTTACCTCCCTTATCTCACCTCATTTGCTCACATTGTATATAGACTTATTTTTCTACTGTATTATTGACTGTATGTTTTGTTTATTCCATGTGTAACTCTGTGTTGTATGTGTGGAATTGCTATGCTTTATCTTGGCCAGGTCACAGTTGCAAATGAGAACTTGTTCTCAACTATCCTACCTGGTTAAATAAAGGTGAAATAAAAATAAATACAATTTTCATTTTTATTGTTTTTTTTTTAAATATACCAGTTATGCTAGTTTGGACCACCAGGCTGCTAATGTCATGCAGCCTGTCGTTTTTTGTATTCATACTTTTTCATAACGACAATGTTCATGTCGTCTGTAGACAGTTGTTGCAGGGACATGTCGATTGACGTGGTATAAACCAGCCTTAAGTCTTAATCTTTGGTTGTTTAGTACACTACCGTGTTCTGTTTAGCACATGGCCTTCCATGTGAATCCTTAAAGAGATGTGTGGGGGCTTAAGAGGGTGTGAACAAAGAAACGCTCCCAAGTAGGTGTACCAAAAAGTTCAAGGGCACTTCTCAAAAATGGGGTTATAAGTTTATCAACTTTCAAAGCAGAATTACTTTACCGTTGTTCCTCAACTATAGTGTATGATAAATTGTATATCCGAGTCTCTACTTTTATCCATTTATTAAATGTTTCTACATAAGATCGAGCCAGTCGGTCACTGTTGTCTATAGTCCTTTTGAGTGTGAACCAACCCTGTTTTGTTTTTAGACTTGTGGTTGCGTATGCATAGGTTTTGTTGGTGAACACCCCACCCGTCAACGTCAAATAACATTTTATTTGCCACATGCTTTGTAAACAGGTGTAGATTAACAGGGAAATGCTTACTTACAGGCCCTTCCCAACAATGCCAAGAGAAAAGAGGAATAACTACACAATGAGTAAAGATAACTCAGTACTGGTACCGTGTGTGTGTGTGTGTGTGTGTGTGTGTATATATAGCTGATTCGATGTGAAGGGGCACGAGGTAGATATGTACATATAGGTAGGGATAAAGTGACTAGGCAAGAGGGTAGATAAACGGTAGCAGCAGCGTATGTGATGAGTCAAGAGTTTGCTATTGGTTAACTATTTAACTCACTATTTAGCAGTGTTATGGCGTCGAGGTAAAAGCTGTTCAGGGTCCTGTTGGTTCCAGACGTACTGCTTGCCATGCAGTAGCAGAGAGAGCAGTCTGACTTGGAGGGCTGGAGGTTTTGGCAATTTTTAGCACCGCCTTCTGACACCACCTGGTATAGAAGGCCTGGATGGCAGGGAGCTCAGCCCCAGTAATGTACTGGGCCATATGCACTACCCTCTGTATCGCTTTGTGGTTGGGTGACAAGCAGTTGCCATACCAAGCAGTGATGCAGACAGTCAAGATGATCTCAGTTTTTTGGGGCGGCAGGGTAGCCTAGTGGTTAGAGCGTTGGACTAGTAATCGAAAGGTTGCAAGTTCAAATCCCCGAGCTGACAAGGTACAAATCTGTCGTTCTGCCCCTGAACAGGCAGTTAACCCACTGTTCCTAGGCCGTCATTGAAAATAAGAATTTGTTCTTAACTGACTTGCCTAGTTAAATAAAGGTAAAATAAAAATAAAATAAAAAATCTCAATGGTGCAGCTGTAGAACCTTTTTGAGGATCTGAGGGCCCATGCCAAATCTTTTCAACCTCCTGAGAGGGAAGAGGCATTGTTGTGCCTTCTTCACGACTGTGTTTGTGTGTGTGTGGACCATGACAATTCCATAGTGATGTGGACACCAAGGATCTTGACGCTCTCGACCACTCCACTACAGCCCTGCCGATGTGGGCGTACTCGGCCCTCAGTTGCCTGTAGTCCCTGATCAGCTCCTTTGTCTTGCTGACGTTGAGGGAGCGGTTGTTGTCCTGGCACAACACTGCCAGGTCACTGACCTTCTCCCTATAGGCTGTCTCATCGTCTGTGATCAGGCAAACCACCGTTGTGTCGTCAGCCAACTTAATGTTGGAGTCATGCGCGGCTATATACACACAGTCGTGGGTGAACAGGGAGTACAGGAGCACGCACACCTGAGTGGCCTCCGTGTTGAGGGTCAGCGTGGTGGATGTGGTGTTGCCTACCCTCACCACCTGGGGGTGCCCGTCAGGAAATCCATGTTGCAGAGGGAGGTGTTCAGTCCCAGGATCCTAAGCTTAGTGATGAGCTTGGAGGGCACTATGGTGTTGAACACTGAGCTGTAGTCAATGAACAGTATTAAGGCATTCTGTTCCTTTTGTCCAGGTGGGAGAGGGCAGTGTGGAGTGCAATAAAGATTGCGTCATATGTGGATCTATTGGGGCGGTATGCAAATTGGAGTAGGTCCAGGGTGTCTGGGATGATGGTGTTGCTGTGAGCCATGACCAGCCTTTCAAAGCATTTCATTGCTACAGATGTGAGTGCTACGGGATGATAGTCATTAAGACAGGTTATCTTAGTGTTATTGGGCACAGGGACTATGGTGGTCTGCTTGAAACATGTAGGTATTACAGACTGGGTCAGGGAGAGGTTGAAAATGTCAGTGAAGACACTTGCCAGCTGGTCAGTGCATGCTCTGAGTAAGCGTCCTGGTAATCTGTCTGGCCCCGCAGCCTTGTGTATGTTAACCTGTTTAAAGCTCTTACTCTCATCGGCTATGAAGAGCAAGATCACAGTCTGAAACAGCTGGTGCTCTCATGCGTGGTTCAGTGTTGCTTGCCTCGATGTGAGAAATAGAAGGAATTTAGCTCGTCTAGTAGGCTTTCATCAATGGGCAGCTTGCGGCTGGGTTTCGACGAGCTTCCGAGCCAGCGTAGTAGGATTTGTTCTTAGCTCTGTATTGCCATATTGACTGTTTAGTGGCTTGTCGGAGGTCATAGTGGGATGTCTTACTAGCGTCCGGATTGTCCGACTCCTTGAAAGCAGCAGCTCTTTAGTTCCGTAATCCAATCTCCCTTCAAAAGCAATAAGAACAACACTATAGCGAAGTATAGTTTTTAGATGAGCTAGTTTTTTGGCTAGGCATCCATGTCTCCAATTTCTGTGTTCGGTCACTGGGGGTGACGCCGTCGATGCACTTATTAATGAAGCGGGTGACTGATGTGGTAAACTCCTCAAATCTAATCAAATTGTATTTGTCACATGCACCGAATACAACAAGTGTAGACCTTATCGTGAAATGCTTACTTACAAGCCCTTAACCAACAGTGCAGTTCAAGAAGAGTTAATTTTTATTAACGTCAGTATAAATATTTTATTAACACAATAACAAGGCTATATACAGGGGGCACCGGTACCGAGTCAGTGTGCGTGGGTACAGGTTAGTTGAGGTAATTTGTACATGTACAGTTGAAGTCGGAAGTTTACATACACCTTAGCCAAATGCATTTAAACTCAGTTTTTCACAATTCTTGACATTTAATCTTAGTAAAAATTCCCTGTCTTAGGTCAGTTAGGATCACCACTGTATTTTAAGAATGTGAAATGTCAGAATAATAGTAAAATGATTTATTTCAGCTTTTATTTCTTTCATCACATTCCTAGTGGGTCAGAAGTTTACGTACACCCAATTAGTATTTGGTAGCATTGCATTTAAATTGTTTAACTTGGGTCAAATGTTTTGGGTAGCCTTCCACAAGCTTCCCACAATAAGTTGGGTGAATTTTGGCACTTTCCTCCTGACCGAGCTGGTGTAACTGAGTCAGGTTTGTAGGCCTCTTTGCTCGCACACGCTTTTTCAGTTCTGCCCACAAATTTTCTAGAGGATTGAGGTCAGGGCTTTGTGATGGCCACTCAAATACCTTGACTTTATTGTCCTTAAGCTATTTTGCCACAACTTTGGAAGTATGCTTGGGGTCATTGTCCATTTGGAAGACCCATTTGCAACCAAGCTTTAACTTCCTGACTGATGTCTTGAGATGTTGCTTCAATATATCCACATTTCCCCTCATGATGCCATCTATTTTGTGAAGTGCACCAGTCCCTCCTGCAGCAAAGCACCCCCACAACATGATGCTGCCACCCCCGTGCTTCACGGTTGGGATGGTGTTCTTCGGCTTGCAATCCTTCCCCTTTTCCCTCCTAACATAATGGTCATGATGGCCAAACAGTTCTATTTTTGTTTCATCAGACCAGAGCACATTTCTCCAAAAAGTACAAACTTTGTCCCCATGTGCAGTTGCAAACCGTAGTCTGGCTTATGGCGGTTTTGGAGCAGTGGCTTCTTCCTTGCTGAGCTCCCTTTCAGGTCATGTCGATATAGGACTCGTTTTACTGTGGATATAGATACTTTTGTACCCGTTTCCTCCAGCATCTTCACAAGTTCCGTTGCTGTTGTTCTGGGATTGATTTGCACTTTTCTCACCAAAATACGTTCATCTGTAGGAGACGGAACGCGTCTCCTTCCTGAGCGGTATGACGGCTGCTTTGTCCATGGTGTTTATACTTGCGTACTATTATTTGTACAGATGAATGTGGTACCTTCAGGCATTTGGGAATTGATCCCAAGGATGAACCAGACTTGTGGAGGTCTACAACTTTTTTTTTTTTTGAGGTCTTGGCTGATTTCTTTTGATTTTCCCATGATGTCAAGCAAAGAGGCACTGAGTTTGACGGTAGGCCTTGATATACATCCACAGGTACACCTCCAATTGACTCAAATTATGTCAATTAGCCTACTAGAAGCTTCTTACACCATGACTTCATTTTCTGGAATTTTCCGAGCTGTTTAAAGGCAGTCAACTTAGTGTACGTAAACTTCTGACCCACTGGAATTGTGATACAGTGAAATAATCTGTAAACAATTGTTGGAAAAATGACTTGTGTCATGCACAAAGTAGATGTCCTAACCGACTTGCCAAAACCATCGTTTGTAAACAAGAAATTTGTTGAGTGGATGAAAAACGAGCTTTAATGACTCCAACCTAAGTGTATGTAAACTTCCGACTTCAACTGTAGGTAGGGGTGAAGTGACTATGCATAGATAATAAACGGCGAGTAGCAGCAGTGTAGAAAAGGGGGGGGGTGTCAATGTAAATTGTCCGGTGGTGATTTTATTAATTGTTCAGCCTTCTTATGGCTTGGGGGTGGAAGCTGTTGAGGAGCCTTTTTGGTTCTAGACTTGGCGCTCCGGTACCTCTTGCTGTGCGGTAGCAGAGAAAACAGTCTGTGACTGGAGTCTCTGACAATTTTATGGGCTTTCCTCTGACACCGCCTATTATTATAGGTCCTGGATGGCAGGAAGCTTGGCCCCAGTGACGTACTGGGCCGTTCGCACTACCCTTTGTAGCGCCTTAGTCAGATGCCGAGAAGTTGCCATACCAGGCGGGGATGCGACTAGTCAGGAAGCTCTCGATGGAGCAGCTGTAGAACATTTTGAGGATCTGGGGACCCATGCCAAATCTTTTCAGTCTCCTGAGGGGGAAAAGGTTTTGTCTAACCCTCTTCACGACTGTCTTGGTATGTTTGGACCATGATAGTTTGTTTGGTGATGTGGACACCAAGGTACTTAAAACTCTCGACCCGCACCACTACAGCCCCGTCGATGTTAATGGGGGGCTGTTCAGTACGCCTTTTCCTGTAGTCCACGAGGAAGGGCAGTGTGGAGTGCGATTGAGATTGCGTCATCTGTGGATCTGTTGGGGTGGTATGCGAATTGGAGTGGGTCTAGGGTGTCCGGGAGGATGATGTTGATGTGAGCCATGACCAGCCTGTCAAAGCTCTTCATGGCTACCAACGTGAGTGCCACAGGCAGGTCATCATTTAAGCAGGTTACCTTCACTTCCTTGGGCACATGGACTATGGTGGTCTGCTTGAAACATGTAGGTATTACAGACTCGGTCAGGGGGAGGTTGAAAATGTCATTGAAGACACTTGACAGTTGGTCCGCGCATGCTTTGAGTACACATCCTCGTAATCCGTCTGGCCCAGCGACTTTGAATGTTGACCTGTTTAAAGGTTTTGTTCACATCGGCTACTGAGTGCGTTATCACAGTCATCCAGAACAGCTGGTGCTCTCGTGCATGCGTCAGTGTTGCTTGCCTCGAAGCGAGCATAAAAGGCATTTAGCTCGTCTGGTAGTCTCGCGTCACTGGGAAGCTTGCGTCTGGGTTTCCCTTTTGTGGTCCGTAATAGATTTCAAGCCCTGCCACATCCGACGAGCGTCAGAGCCGGTGTCGTAGGATTCAATCTTAAGCCTGTATTGACGCTTTGCCTGTTGGATTGTTCATCCGAGAGCATAGCGGGATTTCTTATAAGCTTCTGGGTTAGTCTCCCGCTCCTTTAAAGTGGCAGCTCTAGCCTTTAGCTCAATGCGGATGTTGCCTGTAATCCATTGCTTCTGGTTGGGATATGTACGTACAGTCACTGTGAGGACAACTTCGTTGATGCACTTATTGATGAAGCCAATGACTAAAGTGGTGTACTCCTCAATGCCATTGGATGAATCCCGGGACATATTCCAATCTGTGCTAGCAAAATAGTCCTGTAGCGTGCTAGCAAAATAGTCCTGTAGCGTCCGTGTCATCTGACCACTTCTGTATTGAGCAAGTCACTGGTACGTCCTGCTTTAGTTTTTGCGTGTAAGCAGGAATCAGGAGGATATAATTATGGTCATATTTGCCAAATGGAGTGCGGGGGAGAGCTTTGTATGTTTCTCTGTGTGTGGTGTAGAATTTTATTTTTTACTCTGGTTGACATGCTGGTAAAAATTTGGTAAAACTGATTTAAGTTCGCCTGCATTAAAGTCCCCGGCCACTAGGAGCACCGCTTCTAGGTGAACCTAAGTGTTATCCGATGAATCCCGGAACATATTCCAGTCTGTGCTTGCAAAACAGTCCTGTAGCTTATGATCTGCTTTATCTGACCACTTCTGGTAATTCCAGTTTGAGTTTTTGCTTGTAAGCAGGAATCAGCAGGATAGAGTTATGATCAGATTTGACAAATGGAGGGAGAGCTTTGTATGCATGGAGTAAAGGTGATCTAGAGTTTCCTGCATCAAAATCACTGGCCACTAGGTGTACTGCCTCTGGATGTGCATTTTCTTTATTTGGCCCTATACAGCTCGTTGGGTGTGGTCTTTCTGTCAGCATTGGTTTGTGGCAGCAAATAGACTGCCGCGAAAAATATAGATGACAACTGGGACTTAGATGTCTTTCCTATCCTGGGGGTTTACGATCTTATCTTTTCTCCTAGGTGTTCTTTGTAGAGTCTGTTTGTGAAGACCCTGAAGTCATTGCAGAGAACATTGTGGTGAGTGCTCTTCCACAGTTCCTGTAGGTAACTCTTTGGAGAGAGCCAACGAGTCTTATATCTCCCCCGTCTCTTTCTCTGCTCAGCAAGTGAAGCTGGGCAGCCCTGATTACACCAACTGCAACACAGAGGAGGCTATGGAGGACTTCAAGAAGAGGATCAAGTGTTATGAGAACTCCTATGAGACCCTGGATGAGGTTCTGGACAGGTGAGCAACTTATCTCACTGATAAGCAAAGAGTTCTCTCCTCTTTGATTAGCAAGTGGTTGTTTTTACAGTTGTAACGGCAATTTCCAGGTGGAGAAAAAAAAGTAGTGCAGTTGTTGATAAATCCCATCAAAAGGAATCTGGTTCATTACAAGAATTCTGCGAGGACACCACCAGAGCAGAAGCAAAGAAAATGTCTAACGGTCCCTTGTATATTAGTCACATAGCACCGAATGTTCTGTAAACACCAGCCCAAGAGGCTTGTAGGAAGTCAGAACATAAGCTGCGACAGAATCACACAGTGTCATAGATACATTATGACTGTCCTCAAATTCAGTCTTCAAGACTGGCAGACATTTTATACTGTCTGTTAAACGGGTCAATAGAACATCAGTACTTCGTTACAACAGAACTATACTGAACAAAAATATAAATGCAACAATTTCAAAGATTTTACTGAGTTACAGTTCATAGAAGGAAATCAGTCAATTGAAATAAATAAATTAGGCCCTAATCTATGAATTTCTCTTGACTGGGCAGGGGCACAGGCATGGGTGGGCCTGTAAGGGCTTAGGCCCACCCACTGGGGAGTCAGGCCCAACTAATCAGAATTAGTTTTCCCCCACAAAAGGGTGTTATTACAGACAAATACTTCTCAGACCCCCCCCTCCCCAGACAATCCCGTAGGTGAAGATTGGACATACTGCCAAATTCTCTAAAACAATGTTGGAGGTGGCATATGGTAGAGAAATTAACATTCCATTTTCTGGCAACAGCTCTGTTGGGCATTCCTACAGTCAGCATGCCAAATTCACGCTCCCTCAACTTCTGTGGCATTGTGTTGTGTAACAAATCTGCACATTAGTGTAGGTGCCTTTTATTGTCCCCGGTACAAGGTCAACCTGTCAAATGATCATGCTATTTAATCAGCTTCTTGATATGCCACACCTGTCAGATGGATGGATTATCTTGACAAGGAAGTAATGCTCACTGACAGGAATTTAAACAAATTTGTGCACAAAATTTGATCTCTTTGTGCATATGAAACATTTCTGGGATATTTTATTTCAGCTCATGAAACATGTGACCAACACTTTACATGTAGCATTTTATATTTTTATTCCGTATACTTAAAGATCGCTCCGGCATTTCCTGGTTGCAAAAATTCTAATAGGTTGCCTAATTTCAGTTTGTGACAAAATAAGCAAGTATAGTGTAGAGTCATTGTAGCATCTAAACTGCTGTGAAATATATTTTCTATAACCAAATATATTTTATTTTAAGCTGGTGTCCAAACAGAAAGTAAAAGACTCAAAAAAGAAACTTAAGAACTGGAAGCATAGAAATGGCGCACATGGAATCAATCTACTGCTTCTTAGACTTTCTCTTAATCTGAATTGACAGATCTATAACTCCTATTTCTATGTGAATTTGGTCAAGTCGCCCAAGAAGTTACATTGCCGCTTTAAGTAAATATGTTAATCATACATGGTTAACTCCTGTTTCCCTTCCCACAAGGTAAATCACCTGTCTGTACGTGCAGGAAAACACTATCACGTTTATTACATATCAGTCCATATCCACAGTAAATCAAATAGTAATTAATCAAATAATGTCCCATTACAACAGTCAATGACATGTTGATTGTCCTTTTAATCTGGGAATAATTTTAAAGCTGGTTTCAATGCATGTTGTAACTACGAGGTTTCTCTCTTGTATAAAGTAAGGGATTCCTAAAGCTCTATGACATGTATCTCCCAGGCATCTGTCCTACATTAAGATCATGGATGTGGGCCGGAGGTACCTGGTGAACCAGGTCCAGGACCATATCCAGAGCAGGATTGTCTACTACCTCATGAACATCCACATCACGCCACGCTCCATCTACCTGTGTCGCCATGGAGAGAGTGACCTCAACGTCAAGGGCTGCATTGGAGGAGACTCTGGGCTCTCATCCAGGGGCAAGGAGGTACGGCTAACTCTATCCTTAGATTCCATCTCTACCTTACAAGTTCTACTTTTCGTTTCTTCAGTATTTAATAGGTTTCGATATTTTGAGAATGTTTTTTTTTCTCTCTTTCGTGTTGATTGTTCCCTGGGCAGTTTGCCAAGTATCTGCACCAGTTCATCCAGTCTCAGGAGATCAGTGATCTGAAGGTGTGGACCAGCCAGATGAAGAGGACCATCCAGACAGCTGAGGCTGTGTCTGTACCATACGAGCAGTGGAAGGCTCTCAACGAGATAGACGCGGTGAGAACTCGACTCCGTAATGTCACCTGTGTGACTGTCGGTGATCCTCAACCACACCCCATACAGTTTGTATATCTGAAGTGCTGTGTTCTGTGCTATCCTCAGGGTGTGTGTGAGGAGATGATGTATGAGGAGATCCAGCAGCACTACCCTCTGGAGTTTGCAATGAGGGACCAGGACAAATACCGCTACCGTTACCCCAAGGGAGAGGTGAGTGAGAGGAGAGCATTCTCTAATGCCTCATTTAATCACATCGGAAGTTTACATACACCTTAGCCAAATACATTTAAACTCAGTTTTTCACAATTCCTGACATTTAATCCTAGTAAAAATTCCCTGTCTTAGGTCAGTTAGGTTTACCACTTTATTTTAAGAATGTGAAATGTCAGAATAATAGTAGAATGATTTATTTCAGCTTTTATTTCTTTCATCACATTCCCAGTGGGTCAGAAGTTTACATACACTCAATTTGGTAGCATTGCCTTTCAATTGTTTAACTTGGGTCAAACGTTTCGGGTAGCCTTCCACAAGCTTCCCACAATAAGTTGGGTGAATTTTGGCCCATTCCTCCTGACCGAGCTGGTGTAACTGAGTCAGGTTTTTAGGCCTCCTTGCTCGCACATGCTTTTTCAGTTCTGCCCACAAATTTTCTATAGGATTGAGGTCAGGGCTTTGAGATGGCCACTCCAATACCTTGACTTTGTTGTCCTTAAGCCATTTGCCACAACTTTGGAAGTATGCTTGGGGTCATTGTCTATTTGGAAGACCCATTTGTGACCAAGCTTTAACTTCCTGTCTGATGTCATCTCTAGGAGACAGAACGCGTCTTCTTCCTGAGCGGTATGACGGCTGCGTGGTCCCATGGTGTTTATACTTGCGTACTATTGTTTGTATAGATGAACGTGGTACTTTCATGCGTTTGGAAATTGCTCCCAAGGATGAACCAGACTTGTGGAGGTCTACAATTTCTTTTTCTGAGGTCTTGGCTGATTTCATTTGATTTTCCCATAATGTCAAGCAAAGAGGCACTGAGTTTGAAGGTAGGCCTTGAAATACATCCACAGGTACACCACCAAATGACTCCCATTATGTCAATTAGCGTATCAGTAGCTTCTAAAGCCATGACATCATTTTCTGGAATTTTCCAAGCTGTTTAAAGGCACAGTCAACTTCTGACCCACTGGAATTGTGATACAGTGAAATATTCTGTCTGTAAACAATTGTTGGAAAAATGACTTGTCATGCACAAAGTAGATGTTCTAACTGACTTGCCAAAACTATAGTTTGTTAACAAGAAACTTGTGGAGTGGTTGAAAAACAAGCTTTGACTCCAACCTAAGTGTATGTAAACTTCCGACTTCAACTGTATGTATTATGAAAGGGCTCTACCAACCTGGATACTTTTATGTGTTTTATGTGTGCCAAGAAATGTGTGTGACAAATTGCTTCTGCTCCGCTGTAGTTCTTCACAATGGGAATTTGCATCAAAATAGATGAGAAACTAAGTGACTGTTTTGCTCATGCGGTCCAAATATAGTTTAATTTGGCACTGGGACATTAAACCACATCCAGGTGGCTAATAGCCATGTACACCTTGCTAATGAGCCCAGCCTGGATAAGCTGCCTCTCAGACAGCGTGAGCTCAGCACCATGCTGTAGTAAATAAAGCCCCCTTCCTCCCCTGTCTGTGCTCAGGCTCTGTGCTCAGGCTGTTTTTCAGTTGGCATGAACACGCAGTGGTGTGTTCTCACTTTTAGTCCATCCCATTGCTGCCACTTAGAGAGATGGAGGTGGTGATTAGCGAGGTGGTCTCCCACTCAGTCGTGGGAGAGAGCATCGTTGTCTGACTAAGATGCTTTACTACAGTACTAATGGCTTATCGTTATGTGGGCCTACATTAGGATTAAGTGTTCTACCTTGTTTTTCCCACTGTAGACCCATTACTGAAGATAATTTCTCCTGTTGCAGTTTTTGTCTGTGCTGTTTTTAATTTATTTTTACCTTGAGGTTTTTGTGTGTGAGACCCTATTGTGACCCTGCCCTTCTGGGTGAGTGAGTATCTTGGTTTGTCTGTTTGTCTATCGGTGTATCTGACAGTTACCCTGTCCCCTCAGTCCTATGAGGACCTGGTGCAGAGGTTGGAGCCGGTCATCATGGAGCTGGAGAGGCAGGAGCATGTCCTGGTCATCTGTCATCAGGCTGTCATGCGCTGCCTGCTGGCCTACTTCCTTGATAAGACAGCAGGTCAGTCTGGTTGTCTCTCCTGGATAACAGTGATGGTGTTTCTTTTCGCACTTTGTAGATCTCTTTTGTAATAGATTTCTTAGTCTTGTGTGTGTGTGTTGTTTCTCAGAGGAGCTGCCCTACCTGAAGTGCCCACTGCACACCGTGCTGAAGCTCACACCAGTTGCTTATGGTAAGACTGGCCTTCCACTGCTACCCAGTCCTGTCTGCACCTGTGTCAATGTCAATATCAATTGCAAAATAACATAAATGTTTTAGTATTTGATTTAGTGGTTTATAATGCAAAAATGCACCTTTCTGGGCTCTGTCTTCAGGCTGTAAGGTGGAGTCAATCTACCTAAATGTGGATGCAGTGAACACTCACAGAGAACGACCAGAGGTTGGTATATCTACATACATGCATACATACACTAATTTGATGGATAAGTGCTATGCTTGACGGATAACTCAACTCAGTAACCTGTTGTTGAGGAGCATTTGAATGCAGCTGTAATGTTTTTCAACAGTCCCGGTTGCCATGGCTTCACAATCAGAAGAGCATTTAATAGTAGGGGTTAGAGTGTATTCTTTATTGTAGATATGTGTCCTGTTCACTGATATCAGTACTGAAGATGGTGATAGTGACTCATGTAGTGACCTTTGTCCATTGCTTTTTCACACCCTCTACCTGAATATACCTGTTAGAGGATTGTGGGATAGAACTTTATGATTCAATGTATGTCATCAGGTGAAATCTGCCATTGGGAATCATGCTCATGCCATTTCTTTATTGTATACGTAGAGAAGAATTTGGGGAGTGTAACTATGAGAATGAACTTGGGTAATTACATAATGTACTGTGCATCTTTATCACATCATGTCTTTCCCACCCATCCTCCCATTCTATCTTATTTTGTTCCCCTGATGTTTGACCGCAACCTTTTTGTTTCATTGCTGAACAGAACGTAGAGGTGTCACGGATGGCAGAGGAGGCTTTGCTAACAGTACCAGCTCACCAGTGAGATAGTGTCCCTCACTCGCTCTATCCCTCACACTCCTTCTTTCCACTCCTCCCGCTGGCCCTGCCTCCTTATTTCCTCCTTCAATCAGGCAGTTAGTTCTCAATTACTCCATACCCTCTACTTCCTCACTTCAAAAGCACTCTGATTGTTCTACTCAGATTGAGTTGAAGTATCCAATTAAAGTAATGATAATTAACTGGAATCCAGTTCATTTGAATATCCTTACTATAAGTAAGGGTCTGGTGTCCTTTTTTTGCCTGTTTATTGAAATTATATTTTTCTCTCCAAATTGACATGCTCTTAATGGTTTTGCAAATCAATGTTGTATTTCCAAACCAGAGCACATTTTCATTTCAAATGTTTATTTTAATTTTAGGATAATCTTTTTAATTTAGTCTCATGGAAGAGTAGGGATCCTAATAAAATACCTATTCAGGAAGCTCAGTATTTGGAATATTTGTCAGTCATTTGTCATGTGTGGCTGTTGATGTGATTCTATGTCTTAATTAGTTTAAAAGTTGAATGTGTGTCTGTCGATGTTCATTTCATTGCACAAATGTCTGCTTGTTGCACAAATGTCTACTTGATTTGAGGTAGTGTTTTGCACCTGGACTCTGAGTCTTAAATTCTTTTAGTACTAATTCTTTTTTGAATTCAGTTTAGTATATATTTTTTATTTCATCACTTAAGATTAAATGTTTATTTATAATCATGTATGAAGAAGGCCCAGAGGAAAACAACATATTTTTTTATAAAAATGTGAAGGTCTGCTCTATATGGAATATGACGTATGAGTAATTTCCACATCACTGTTTACTGACTGCTAATAAAATCTACTTGACCAGTCCTGCTGTATTTTATGTATCGATGCATCAAACCTCATGTTTTTGTTCTACAAATGTCTTGATAAACCTCTGTGCTACACAAATAAATAGCATTTGTTCCTCAACCTTATTCGTATGCAAAGGCTGGATTGGAAATAATTTCCTCTGAACGAACGCCTATTCATCACTCTGTACAAACGCCTGTTGGTAGAACATTGCTTGTCCGTCTGCCAGGGATGGTAACCATTACCATTGCAGTAACACTCTTCATCCACAAAGCATACTGCAAAACATGCCCCACCCCCCTCCACTAATTTACTTTTCCTAGATTAGGGATTTAGGGATGGGTAATTGACGGCCCCCCTTTTGTAGGTTAATTGGTAACCCCAGCACATCTCCCTTGTTTTGAAATACCATGGACAGATTTGATTAGTCAGCCTGGTGTCTTCTTCGAAGGGATGTAAAACTTGTATGTTCCTCTTTCAGAACGTCAACATTCATCGCACCACAGAAGATGCCTTGCAGACAGTCCCAGCTCACCTCTGAAATCAAAGCCAATCGGGTTGAAGTTGGGCCTCTTCTGTCTCCCAGATTTGTCACTACATGTGTCATTACTTGTGGCCCTAGTGGTACAGTCTGGACATGAGCTGTTCAACAACCCACTCAACCGATGCGTTTTTTGTGGGGTGATGTGTTTTCCACTCCTTCTGCCTCTGAGCACAACCTCATCTGATTTTGGTGTCTATGTTCAGAGCAATGTGACCTGGAGGATCCAGAGCCTTTTGGCATTCTCAATTTTGCCTGTACTCCTGTCTTTCATAGGTATAATTCTCAGTCTACAGCACATTCAGTCCAATTGTTAGAGGTCCGAATAGAAATGTGAATACAATTAACCTGCTTGCATTGTAGGGTTTGGGGGTATGCATTCACAGAATTACTCTATCACCTATTGCTGCTCCAATCTCATGGTTGGAAGAGCCATAAGTCCTTGGTACTAGTTTGGTTTGTGTGTTAAGGCTTTACGTACAGCTGACAGTCTTGTCTAGGAGAGAAAGGGACTGAAATGTATTTTTGTAAAGTATGAACCCCTCAGTATCTGTTTCCATTATCTTGTCCAGTAAAAAAAAAATTGGGCGACATTTAGAAAATTTGCTTAGAAAATAGATTAGACAATTGCCCGCTGCATACAGTGTGTTTCCATTGAACATTCTAGTGTCGATTTTAAAAACTGCAGGATGTAATAACGTCACACCAACAAAACAAAAAACTAGTATTGAATAGAAATAGTGGTTGAAGTGTTTCTATTACCCACTTAGGCAAATTATACACCCATGAATTGGAGACAGCCTGTATGCCCTCCCACCTATCGGTTTTATGTCTCAGGTAGCCCGCAAAAGTCAGCATTGATCGAATGCAAGAATTTACCTATACTGTATTTGCCATATTCTAATAATTATCATGTGCCAACATATCGCAAGAAATTTGCTTAAAAACGGCCAAATTTTCTATCAGCGTCATGGCATAATGTGAACAACAGCATGAGATGAGTTATAAAACAGTATTTTTTTGTGCCATGGCAAAAAGTGTAGAATTGCGGAGGGGGTGTTAGGGTTAGAAACTTGCACTCCTGTTGATCTGAAATAATTGGATGGTGAAACTTGATTTTCTGGATGCAAGGCATAGAAATTCAGCCGCCTTGAAAAGTAAGGATGAGGATCCTGCAAAGAAATATTTTTATAGTTGAAAAATGGATTTAGAATTAAATGTGGAGTGGAACTTCATAGTTGTGTTGACATCAAGTGCCCTGCGTACTTTTAAACTATTCGGTAATCATAATTTATCCCAAAAACACTTTCCACCATTTGTCGCAATATAACAAGTTGACAAAAGAAAAGTATACCCGTCTAACAGATTATTTATTTTTTGATCTTTCAAAAATGTCTCCATTATCTACCGTTTCCATTACACACGTCACAAATATTATTTTTTTAGATGTTGCTTTTGTCGAATAAACCTGGGTCAATGGAAACCTGCCTACTGTTACTCTTTAGAAAGTATTGATTGTGTGATTCACTTGTCTAATTTGAACCTCAGACGTGTCACTGTGTTGTCTTTTCATGTCAATGTGTTATGTAATCTACAGGTAACTTTCAAAATAATGTAAACACTTGAATAAATGAGGGATACAAAGTATATTGAAAGCAGGTGCTTCCACAGGTGTGGTTCCTGAGTTAATTAAGCAATTAACATCCCATCATGCTTAGGGTTATCAAATATGGTCTATTATATTGACAATATAGTCGATTGACCGCTTTAACAATGTTAATGCATGTCCTCGAAGATGGAAGACAGTCTGGTGAGAGGCGAGATCAGTTGGGAGACCATTCTAGCCAGTGTGAGGGCAGATTGCTTGTGAACACCAGCCCATAGAGCTCGATAAAGGACTAATCTTTATCTTTGCAATTAGAGCGTCTGTGACAGCATGGACAGCGCCTTCATTTTAAAGTATTCAATTTTCTTCTTCATTGGCTCATTGCTCCCAACTCTTAGGAATCCCCACCCAGTTGACTACTTTAAAATGGTGGAAGCCCTCAATGGGAAATATCCATGTTAAAACTGGTAATATCTATGATTAGTCCTATATCTATCACAGCAGGCACCATTACGATATGAAGTAGTTTTTTAAAAGTTGCCGAAATGCATTTGAAACAACCTAACCATTACAAAACATTTATCCGATCAAATAAGCCTTATGTAACAAATTAGCAATTACATTTTTTGTGGATCAAATTTAACACTCTCATTGAGCTACATAAAAAATATATATATATATATTTCGTGGACAGATTTTGGGTAGAGTAAAACCTCTTGCCATTGCCATCTCAGTCACCAGATCTCAACCCAATTTAACACTTATGGGAAATTCTGTAGCGGCGCCTGAGACAGTATTTTCCACCAACACCATAAATAAAAAAACTAATGATGGGATTTCTTGTGGAAGAATGGTGTCACATCCCTCCAATAGAGGTAGACACTTGTAGTATCTATACCAAGGCGCATTGAAGCTATTCTGGCTCGTGGTGGCCCAACGCCCTATTAACTTAAGACACTTTATGTTGGTGTTTCCTTTATTTTGGCAGTTACCTGTATTTATCATATTATTATACATATACTAAATAAAAATATAAATGCAACATGCAACAATTTCAAAGATTTTACTGAGTACAGTTCATATAAGGAAATCAGTCAATTGTAATAAATTCATTAGACCCTATTCTATGGATTTCACAGGACTGGGCAGGGGCACAGCCCTGGGAGGGCATAGGCCCACCCACTTGGGAGCCAGGCCCAGCCAATTCCCCACAAAAGGGCTTTATTACAGAATAAATACTCAGTGACATCAGCTGTTCAGGTGGCTGGTCTCAGACAATCACGCAGGTGAAGAAGCCGGATGTGGAGGTCCTGGGCTGGTGTGGTTAGGGTTGCAAAGGGTCGGAAACTTTCTGGTAAATTTCCAGCATTTCTCTGACATTTTTCCATGGGAAGTTAAGCCCAGGAATTTGGGGAATTATGCTTAAATTCATCAAGAAAGTTAGCTTTTAACAGTGAACCTTTTTTTATGGGATACACATAAGGCAATTCTAGGTCTTGTGGCATATTTTGGTTAAACTATCTCCAATTCAATGGAATTGCAACCCTCTGCATGCACAGTGCATTATTCCATCACATGTGCAGTGCACTCTTCCATCACATGTACAGCTGATTCTCAAGATCTTGCACACTAATGAGATGCTATTGAGCCCACACTACTACACTGTCTGAGCCAAGGACCACATGCTTTCTGGTAAGTTTTGATTACAATACTGGGTGGGGTGAATATATTTTATATGACATACGTGATTTTTTGTTAACTAGTAAATAGTAGCCTACAGCAAAGTGTGTAGGTGTGTACCTATTTTTTTCCTCATCTTTACAGGAAATGCCACGGGCACTATCTGATGTGTGGAGACATTTCACTAAAGCTAATGTAGAAGGAAAAGCTGTGTACATTTGCAAATACTGTGCCAAATCACATGTGAAAACTGCAACAAAGATGCAGAATCATCTGGCCAAATGCATAATGTTCCCTCAGCGGTCACAACAAGCAACCTCTGACGAAAGTCCCTCTACTTCTATTCGAGGTGAAAATGATGAATTAGATACCTTATCGATAGCAACAGCTCATGGTCCTCCTGGAATCAGAAGTTTTTTTGACTCAATGGAGGAACGTAGTCAGAGAAATGCTGATAAAAGTCTTGCTCGAGCTGTGTATGCAACTGGTTCCCTCTGATGCTCACAGGCAATGTGTATTTGAAGAGATTTCTGAATGTTCTTCACACAGCATACACCCTTCCAACCAGACATGCTTTATCTACTCATTTGATGGATGCAGAGTTCAACAGAGTTCAAGTGAAGGTCAAGCAAATCATAGAGAAAGCTGACTGTATTGCAATCATCTCTGATGGGTTGTTGAATGTTCGTGGGCAAGGAATAATTAACTACATAATCTCCACCCCTCAACCAGTATTCTACAAGAGCACAGACACAAGGGACAACAGACACACCGGTCTCTACATTACAGATGAGCTGAAGGCAGTGATCAATGACCTTGGACCACAGAAGGTATTTGCACTGGTGACAGACAACGCTGTGAACATGAAGGCTGCTTGGTCTAAAGTGGAGGAGTCCTACCCTCACATCACACCCATTGGCTGCGCTGCTCATGCATTGAATCTGCTCCTCAAGGACATCATGGCGCTGAAAACAATGGATACACTCTACAAGAGAGCCAAGGAAATAGTTAGGTATGTGAAGGGTCATCAAGTTATAGCAGCCATCTACCTCACCAAGCAAAGTGAGAAGAATAAGAGCACCACATTGAAGCTGCCCAGCAACACCCATTGGGGTGATGTTGTCATCATGTTTGACAGTCTCTTGGAGGGGAAAGAGTCTCTCCAAGAAATGGTCATATCACAGTCTGCCGATATGGACAGCCCCATCAAGAGGATCCTCCTGGATGATGTATTTTGGGAGAGAGTGGTAAGCAGCCTGAAAACAAAAGCTGTAGCCATTGCACGGATTGAGGGAGACAATGACATCCTGTCTGATGTTCAGACTCTGCTTGCAGATGTAAGAGAAGATATCTGTACTGCCCTGCCCATTTCACTGTTGCTCCAACTAAAATTGTTTATTTCCATTGGAAGGATTTAATAATTTGCAATTATGTCTACTTAAGGTAAAAGGTTTGTTTCTATCTCCATCTGATATAGTAAATATATCCAATGCAAAAAACATTACATTTAAATTGTATTATTAATTTGCATACATTTCCATTAATTCCCACTGAAAGTTTCCACCTCTGAATATTTCCCAAAATGTGCCACCCTAGGCGTGGTTACACATGGTTTGCGGTTGTGAGGCCGCTTGGACGTACTGTCAAATTCTCTAAAACAACATTGGAGGCAGCTTATGGTAGAGAAATTGACATTGATGCCGTCAGCATGCTAATTGCACGTTCCCTGAAAAAAACTTGAGACATCTGTGGCATTGTGTTACGTGACAAAACTGCACATTTTAGAGTGGCCTTTTATTGTGCACCTGTGTAATGATCATGCTGTTTAATCAGCTTGTTTATAAGCCACACCTGTCAGGTGGGTGGATTATCTTGGCAAAGGAGAAACGCTCACTAAACAATGATATAAACAAATTTGAGCACAAGATTAGAGAATTAAGCTTTTTGTGAGTATGGAACATTTCTGGGATCTTATTTCAGCTCATGAAACCAATACTTTACATGTTCCATTTATATTTTGTTCAGTATATTTCTATTGTTTGGCTACACAATCAGCAGGTGCAGATATGTGGACAAATCCAATTGTTGGTGCTTATATAGGCTGCTATTGGATCCAAATGTTTGCTCATTGTTTTCAAAATGTCAAGAATCCTCCTCTTACAGCTTCAATAAAGATGTTGTGGTATTTTTATACAGATGCCTCAGATTCATAGAGGACATCTATTACAATTGACCTCACAGTTAACATATCTTTTTCTGGAAATGTGGATTTCTCAATGACATAATTGCATACAACTTACCAAAGATCACTAGTGTTGAATGAATATGCTGGAACAAAGTGTTATGAAAATAAACTTAAGAAAATAATTGTCTATAATGCAATACATGTTTGCAGTTTTAGGCTTACGAAAGAAGGGAAATCACCTTCAACATAAATAATCCAACCACAGTCTGAGCTAGAGGCCCACTCGACCAGGAAGCATGCAAGATCTGACTCACTCATATTAGGGCCAGCAAACACATTCACTTCCCCTTTCTCACAACTGAAATAATACAGAGACCTTTACTAACAGAAACAGCTGATCTTAGCAGAGACTAGTCTCAACCAACACAGCTAGTGCCATAGAAATAGAACTAGACAAAGTGCATATCAAATGGTATGCACACTCAACCTCATGACTGAGGATGTGGACAAAAAGGAGAGAATTTATGGGACACACACAAGCACCATTACTCAAAAGTACAAACAAGCCATCATGAGTTTTATTTGATTAGGTCATTCATTATTATAATTTCGTATCTTATGACACCTTAATAAATCTGTGATGCGTCTTGTACTAAAATGTAAACATACATCTTGTTTTTCCTCTCTCCATGATGAGCGTACTGAACAGGTTAATATTTTGTAACAAAAAGGAGAATGATTTTTTTTTTTTTTTTAATGAACAAACGAGTACATAAAGAATGTATAAAAACAATACAGGCTGTTTCAGTTGCAACACATTCTCATTGATATTCATGACGGGGACAACCTGGTTAATACTTTTAAGGACCCGCCTTGGTTTTGAGATTTGCTCTAAGAGGCAGAAAATGAAACATTTAATTATATACAGTCATCAATATTTATGAGTACAGTACATACTTGGGAGACGCAGTTGGGTGCCACACCCACACTGGAATGGTCACTTTTCTATAGTCTTCGCCACGGATTGGTTGTTCACTCACAGTACGCGTCGCCACTCTCTTCCTGCTATCGGGCCCTTGAGCCTGCCTTTTCACAGATCCATGGCCAAGTCATGTGATCAGTGAGAGGGATGCGATGACACCGCCTCAGAACTGCAACAGAAGCCATTGACAAACATAATTGTTTCATTATTCCCATTGATTTGACCACATTTCTATAAATGCATTATAATCTAGATTTTCTTCTAAAAACATAGCAGTCTTACATTCTTGAGGAACTCCTCCGCAACAATACGGGCACGGGCATTGACAGACAGCTTCATCTCGCTGATCTCCTTGTCAATCTCCTCCATGAAGGTGATGACGAAGTCCACTAGCTTGTGCTTGTACATCTGCTCTGTGTGGAAGTTGGTGATGAGGAAACTAATGTCATAGCCCTAGATGACAGGATGGAGGAAGAGAGAGGTCTTAGAACATCCGAAGCAATACTAACACCAACTGGATCGTATCCTGTTTTCTTGACTCCTCTCTCACCTCAACGGATTTCCTCCTGAGAATGAAGAAGTTCTCTGCTCTCATCATCATGAAGCGCATGAACTTGTGGCACAGGATCTTCTCAATCTCATCAGCCTGATGGAGCCAATAAGAGCACCAGTAAGCATTTCCCTTGAACACTTTTTTTATTTTATTTTTTATTTTTTAATTGGCAGACGAAGGCATTTAAAATCTACACTTAGTGTACAAAACATTCCTAATATTGAGTCCCCCTCAGAACAGCCTCAATTTGTTGGGGCATGGACTCTACAAGGTGTCGAAAGTGTTCCACAGGGATGCTGGCCCATGTTGACTCAATGTTTCCCACAGTTGTGTCAAGTCTTGATTAACACAGGAAACTGTTGAGTGTGAAAAACACAGCAGTGTTGCAGTTCTTGACAGAAACTGGTGCGCCTGGCACCTACTACCATATCCCGTTCAAGGGCATTTAAATCTTTCGTCTTGCCCATTCATCCTCTGAATGGCACAGATACACAATCCATGTCTCAATGGTCTTAAAGCTACAATAGGTTATATATATATATATGTCTCCTCCCCTTCATCTACACTGATTGAAGTGGATTTAACAAGTAACATCAATAAGGGATCACAGCTTTCACCTGGATTCACCTGGTCAGTCTGTCATACAAAGAGCAGGTGCTCAGTTTTTTTTTTTAACACTCAGTGTATGAGAGACTTTACTTACTTAAAACAAACACACAACATCAAGATAATGGAAGGGTGACATTGAAAGCGAAAAGGAGGGTCATAACCCCTGACCTGCTTCACAGCAATGCTGACTCGCACAGAGTTGATGGAGCCCTCGATTAGGACCTTCTCCTTGTCATTGCGGCTGATTACCACAGGCTGTAGTAAGAGCTCTTTACTACTCCTGTAATGACAAAAGACAATGTGTCACAAATAACACTAATGATATCATTATGAGAAGAGAGCACGAGAGAGCTCACTCACCTGACCTCCACCTCTGGCTTGTTGTGGCGTTCCACCACCTGAGAGGAGAAGTTCTCCAGGCAGAGGGCGGCCTGCAGTGTGGCACGCACAGCATTCAGGTATGGGCGTAGTGTCGCTGTCTGAGGGAGGGGTTGACGACATAAACTTTGAAACACTACTATTACAGATCAATGATCACGACAATCTTCCAGAAACCTTTTTCCACTCCCATTCTCAGGACACACAACTGAGGCTTTACCTTTACGTCTCAGACAGACTGCTGTCCAGACCTCTAGAGAGGAAGTACCATGTTACTACAAGCATATTTAGCCTCCTTGGTCATTTGCATAGTATTGAACAATCAATGAATGTTGTGGTGGTGTCAGCGCGTTATAGATGTAATATAATCTAAGGGATCGGATCAGACAAGTATACAAGTCCAACTGGCTTGATAACAAGCTTGATCCAGATTTTTTTTTAGAGCGCACCGTCCCGCCCACATTAATCTGTGCAACTATCAAGCCACCAGAATAAAGATGGTTTAACCTAGGATTTTGAAAACAGAGAATTGCATCGGTATTTATGATTAAAATCACTCACCATTTCTCTGTTGTTCTGGGTTTGAAGGCGGAAGTTATAGTGCCACGCCTGCATTCAACATCTCTTCCGCAAATGTTACACTTCTTATATCACAGCGAACAGGGCCAGAGAAGAAGAGGCAAAGCGAGAGGGTCGACTCCGCCCAAAATCTGTCTGCGCACATTAAGCAGACCAAGTGAGGAGTTTTTTTTATTTTTTATAGGTGAGGCATATTTGATCGAATAGAACTTTCATAATGCTTAGGTTGTTACGAGTTTATTGATATGTTTTCTACAAAAGATCATTGGCTAGCTAGAATGTTCCAACCTGATCTGGCCTCTTCCCACCTTCCTAGCCAGCAGATCCGACCCGCATACATACAGCTGCACTAGGATCAGACAGCATTTCTGTGTATATTAAGACAACGGAGCAGGCACGAGATACGCAGTGGTGGAAAAAGTACCCAATTGTTATACTTGAGTAAAAGTAAAGACACCTTCATAGAAAATGACTCAAGTAAAAGTGAAAGTCCCCCAGAAAAATACTACTTGAGTAAAAGTCTAAAAGTAGAATATCAAAAGTATCAAAAGTAAAAGTATAAATAATTTCAAATTGCTTATAATAATAACATCAGATGGCACAATTTTATATATTTGTATAACTTCCGCCTATTTTTTTTATTTAAAACTTTCCTGTCCTGCTAAGCATTGAAAATTTAACAAATACTTTTGGGTGTCAGGAAAAATGTATGGAGTAAAAAGTACATTATTTCTTTAGGAATGCAGTGAAGTAAAAGTAAAAGTAGTCAAAAATATAAATAGTAAAGTACAGATACCTAAAAAAACTACTTAAGTAGTACTTAAGTATTTTTATTTAAATACTTTACACCACTGGAGATATGGCTCGGAAAACATACTTCAAATCAAATTGTATTTATCACATGCGCAGAATTCAACAAGTGTAGACTTTACCGTGAAATGCTTACTTACGGGCCCTTTCGCAACCATTCAGAGTTAAAAAGTAAGAAAATAGTAACGCAATAGATAACAGTAAGGGATGGATTGAAATTTACAGAATGGTTACCAGGAGGAAAATGGGGCAATTTCAATCAAGGGGAGGGTTTAGTATTTTTAAATCTAGTCTGGGGGGGTCATGTAATTGATGACATTTCAATATTTCTTACTGTTTTATAATTAGTTGCTTATTAAGCTATGAAACGATGTGTACCCGATGCCACCCCTCATCTTTGATTCTCTGCTGGGCGTGCAATATCAAGTGCTGGGCAACATAGGCTCACTACTGCGTGTTTCCCCCAGTCTCTACAGCAGTGGAGGGGGGGATTGAAAATGACTGGTGTGGGCTCAGAGAATCAAAGATGAGGGGTGGCATCGGGCACACATCATTTTATAGCCTAATAAGCAACTAATTCTAAAACAGGCTATTTAGAATGGTCTCAATCAAATGATCCATAGCCTATAGGCTAGAAAGCTCTTGACCTACTCCACAACAGCCCAGTCGATGTGGTTGGAGGTGTGCTTAGCCCTCTGTTTCCTGTAGTCCACGATCAGCTCCTTTGTCTTGCTGACGTTGAGGGAAGGGTTGTTCTCCTCCCTGTAGGCTGTCTCATCTTCGTCGGTGATCAGGCCTACCAACGTCGTGTCGTCAGCAAACTTAATGATGGGGTTGGAGTTGTGCGCTGCCACGCAGTCGAGTATAGGAGGGGACTAAGCACACCCCCCTGAGGGGACCCATGTTGGTGGTCAGCATGGCAGATGTAGTGTTGCCTACACTCACCACCTGGGGGCGGCCCATCAGGAAATCCAGGACCAGTTGCAGGGGAGGTGTTTAATCCCAGGGTCCTTAGCTTAGTGATGAGCTTGGAGGGCACAATGGTGTTGAACGCTGAGCTGTAGTCAATGAACAGCATTCTCATGTAGGTGTTCCTTTTGTCCAGGTGGGAAAGGGCAGTGTGGAGTGCAATAGAGATAGTGTCATCTGTGGATCTGTTAGGGCGGTATTTGAACTGGAGTGGGCCCAGGGTGTCTGTGATGATGGTGTTGATGTGAGCCATGGACAGCCTTTCAAAGCATTTCATGACTACTGTCACGCCTACGCCTGCTCCCTCCCTCCGGTGCTCGATGTTGCCGGTTTACTACCCACCGATCCTGGCAACCCAGATCAACTCCAACACACCTGGAGTTGATCACCACCCTGATTACTCTCCCTTCATATAGCCCTCAGTAAGACTTAGTCTTCAGGAAGTATTGGTTTTGGTTACGTTCAGTACGCTTCTCCTGTTTTGTATTTTATTGATGTTTATTATTATTAAACTCACCTTCTGCACCTGCTTTCTAACTCCCTGCGTATAAGTTACAGCTGCAGATGTGTGTGCAACGGGGCGATAGTCATTTAGACAGGTTACCCTGGAGTTCTTGGGCACAGGGACTATGGTGGTTTGCTTGAAAAAAGTAGGTATTACAGACTGAGTCACGGCGACGTTAAATAATGCGTACTGAACGTAACCAAAGGAGTGAAGACACTTGCCAGCTGGTCAGCGCATGCTTTGAGTACGCTTCCTGGCAATCCATCTGGCCTGCGACCTTGTGAATGTTAACCTGTTTTAAGGTCTTACTCCCATCGGCTACGGAGAGCGAGATCATACAGTCATCCGTAACAGCTGGTGCTCTCTTGCATGGTTCAGTGTTGCTTGCTTTGAAGCGAGCATAGAAGGTATTTAGCTCGTCTGATAGGCTCACGTCACTGGGAAGCTCACAGCTAAGTTCCCCTTTGTAATTCATGATAGTTTGTAAGCCCTGCCACATCCGATGCGTGTCAGAGCCGGCGTAGTAGGATTCGATCTTAGCCCTGTATTGACATTTTTCCTGTTTCATGGCTCATTGGAGGTCGTAGTGGGATTTACTATAAGCATCGCGATTAGTGTCCCGCTCCTAGAAAGCGGCAGCTCTAGTCTTTAGCTCAGTGTGGAAGTTGCCTGTAACCCATGGCTTCTGGTTGGATATGTATTGACCGTCACTGTGAGGATGATGTCGTCAATGTACTTATTCATTTAGCCGGTGACTGATGTGGTAAAGTCCTCAATGCCCCAGCAGCGGAGAGCAGGCGCAGCAATGGATCCCCCACAGAGGAGGGCTGTACCCATGCAGAGGAGAGCAGGCACAATGGCAACGGTTCCCCAACTGAGGCTGGCAAGTCCCCAGTGCAGGAACCAGAGGAGGGCCTAGGGGAAGCCCCGGAGCAGGCCCCGGCAGTAGATCCAGAGTCAAGGCCAGATCAGGAGGCAGTGTTGGTGAGTCCAGGGCAGATGGTGGACCAGCTCTGACCCCAGGTGCAGAAATAGGTAGTGCCCCTGGGACAGGACACTGGGGGGCAAGGTCTGGGTGGTCACCCCAGATTAAGTATGGTGTATCCCCCACAGTCACGTCGGGGGTTGAGTCCTGTGCATGCTAGTTAGGGTCATCCTGGATACCCCGAACAGGACCCAGGGCTGTTGCTGTGTCCCGTGATGGGCCCATGTCAAGGCTAAACCGGTGAGGGGGGGATCGAAAATGACATCTGGTGTGGGCTCAGTCTCTATAGCAGGCAGCTCCAGATGACCAGTCGCGGCTGAGGACATGACGTGTCCATGCCCGGTCTCAGTTGCAGCCATGCCGGGGCCGAAGAGGCAGAATACTCACACCCTGCAGTCAGTCGTAGTCGGTAACATTGCTGAGGCTGCTGAAGCGGCGTCCTTCTGCTGAACTCCATACGACTGTTTCATGTCCTCCACTGCAACCTGTCGGAGAGGGTTCCCCTGACCGGAGGAATCCCAGGATCTGGTTTGCTGTTTCAAGATGCAAGGAAGACATTGTATATTCTGCTCCAAACGAACCATACGTGCTTCCTGTTCTTCCTGAGTAATATCCCACAGGTGGAGAAGAGGGGCCATAGGGTTCATGCTGCACGGTCAGCAGGCGTAGGGCTCCCAATGGCTCCAGAGAGGAGGTATAATCCACATGGTTGTAGTCCACTGGATACCCCAGAGCCATACTCCACTGGACCGCAGGTGGGCAGTGTGGAAAGTATCTTGTGTGGTCTCTGTGGGCCGCCATACTGTAGTGGTGTCAGCAAAGTCACAAATCCGGCGAGACAATGAAAAGAGAGAAAACAGGGTCTATGTATTCTACTGGTTTGTGACTCACTGACACCGCCCCCGGTTAGAGGGGAATAAGGCAGTCCAAGAGTTGACACACACAGGGAACTTTATTTACACACACTGATGAAGATGTGCATGGGGATGTACATGACGATAGTTCTGTAAAGGTACAGAGACAGATAGATAATGAATATGCTATACAGGAGATACATATACTGCATAGGTATGTGCAGAGTGCAATAGAATGGGATAAACTATGCATTAAGGAATGCTAATGAATATAACTGGAGCACAGGACTGTATCTAATAACCATGTATTACATCCAATGATCATAGGGTTGTTGCAGTGACCGTATTACCGCCACACCAGCAGTCACAAATCATGACCGCATTCAGTTGTTCATGGTAATTCCATCCAAAACTGTGCAAATTAGTGGCGTGGATGTGTAGTCTAAGGCCCTCACTAATGGCTTGGTACTCAGCGCTCTATTGTCCTTCTAATCACTCTCTAAACACTTCATGATTGAATTTGAATAATCTGAATGATGAGGACTAATGGTGCGGGGCAGATCTGCTGGCTGCCTTTGGCCTGTATTTCTATTGTTTGAGCGGTCAATCGACCATTTTGTCAATATAATAGATAATCTTTGACAGAGCGTTTTCATTGGATTTCGGTCTGGTCGTCACTAGTTACCACCGCCACAAAGTCATAAACCCCGCCTTTTTCTAAAATGTCTCTTCTTAAAATCTGATTTTAAATCTAACCACACTGCTAACTTTATGACTAATCCTAACCTTAAATTATAACCAAACAGCAAATGTATGTTTTCATGAATTTTACTATAGCCAATTTTGACTTTGTGGCTGCGGTAACTAGTGGACACCTTTTGGTCGCTGCGACCATCTTTCTGAGCTCTAAACGTCTTTGGGCGCATCCATTTGTTGGGCCTCACTGTGTTAAATAAAATAAGAATTTAGGCCAAGTGATTTTTTTAAATAATAATTGTATTAAGAACTATTGTATTATTACACATAGAACTTCATAAACATGAGTGACAAATACAAATATTTAGATCCTTAATATTCGTTTGATTCCCATTACCGTAAATACACATCCCCAAATATGTTTTTTTTTTTTTAATATATGTTTATACCGGAGATACCATTCTACAATTTAGTGTATCTGACATTCTTTATTCTTTAATTGGTTATTAGTGAAACAAAAATATTAGTAACAATTGAAGATCATTTAACACTCAGAAAAACGATTTACAAGTTTTCAAAATTGAACACAAATCTCTGTTCCTGAATATTTTTACCCCCCTTCTTCCGTAGATGGTTCAGTCAATGATGGATGCCAGTCTACGGGTCAGAGGTAAGTTAAATATTGTTGTGTTAATATTCAAAATTAAGCCAATTTACATTAGATTTACATGGTGCATTTGTAATCAAACCACTGTCTTGTCCAGCTGCATTGGGGGTTCTGATTGATATTGTGAATGGTCAGTTTAGTTTCCCGACGCACCGGTCATTCAGCGCATACTGTGCTAAAGCCAGCAAGCTAGCTAACGTTCACGTTATCTTCAATGGAAATCACCCACGTTGTTCCCCGTTCTTGAAAACAATATGAGGAGCCTTTCCAGAGCAGTGGTCCAAGGCTGCTTTATGGACAGATTAGTTTTCTTCTAATCCTGCCACTCCTGGTTCTGAGGTTACCCACAGGATGTGCAGACTTTAGTTCCAGCGCAGTGCCACCCACCTGATTCAACCAGCCCTGACTTTAATAGTTGAATCAAGTGTGTGTGTGTGTGTGTGTGTGTGTGTGTGTGTGTGTGTGTGTGTGTGTGTGTGTGTGTGTGTGTGTGTGTGTGTGAGAGAGAGAGAGTTAATTGACTTTGTCTCATGATGTCTGTTAATTTTTGTATGACCAATGGTGCACTTGATCTCTCCCCCACAGACATAGCCCACTCTAACCATCAAGATGAGTGAGTTGAAGGACTGCCCGCCTCTAAAGTACTATGACTTTAAGCCAGTAGAGCATGTCAAGGTGTGCCCCCGCTACACTGCCGTGCTTGGGCGCTCAGAGGACGATGGCATCGGTATTGAGGAGCTGGACACACTGCAGCTGGAGCTGGAGACTCTCCTGTCCTCTGCTAGCCGCCGTCTCAGAGCTCTAGAAGAACAGAGGCAGGTAAGGCAGGAGTCAGTGAGCACATCTCAAATGTTGTCATTAAACAATTGAGCAGCTTTTATGTCATTGGACAGCCTGAGTTGCCTCACTCTACCTGCTGCTGCTACACCTCCATCTGTAATGTTGGACAGGCAAGATATTTTGCTGCCATAGTGTTTCTGGCACTACAAGTGATACTTGTGTCATCCTTATTTGATAATTACGTTTTTTTGGTGACTGGTACCTATTTTTCTCAGATCCTCACAGACTGGCAGGATAAGAAAGGGGACAAGCGCTTTTTGAAGCTGGGAAAGGACGCAGACCTCTCAGCCTCATCACGTCACAAACCGAAGAAGCAGAAACTCGATGGAAAGGGCAGTCACGGGCCTGGGCCTGGTCCTGGACGACCTAAATCCAAAAATCTGCAGCCCAAAGTCCAGGAGTACGAGTTAAGTGAGGATCCACAGGACATTCCCCGTAATCCTAAGAATGATGCCCCCAACAGGTCGGTGACAATCACATCTGACACAAACAGTGCTCTAAGGCAGTGTTTCACAACCCTGGTCCTCAAATATCCTCAACAGTAGACATTTTTGTTGTAGCCCTGGACAAACACAGCTCATTGAGGGCTGCTTCTTCTTCTTTAAAGTGTTATGGCAAACTACACCTATTGGTGTATTGCCGCCACCTACTGTTTTGGCTGTATGTCAGCCCAAATAATTAACAAAATAAAACTGAACAAAATAAACAAGACACAATGTACACCTTTATTCAGATTCAACTGCCAAAGCCCAACCCTACAGGCTCTGGGGCCTGAAAAGGAAGAGCATAGTTGGACAGTATTCTTTGCAACGTTTCAGCAGTGAAATCCTGGAACCCCAAAACCTTTCAGCCACAGTTTCTTGGACTTTTTGTTAATTTATGCAGTACAATTTAATCAAATGCCCGATAAACACCATACATCTACCTTCTTCACAATCAGCATATCAGTTTCCCTCAACTGTTGAACAACACTGAATCTCCACAGTCTGCGGAGCATCCACCGCTATATCTTCAGCTCCCTTCGCTCCTTCAACGATTTCACGTGCCTCCGTGTAGGAGACCTGCTGAATAGCCCTGACCCTTGTCACTTCATACTCCTTTACCCTAACCAGGCACTCCGGGGAATTTGGAAGATGGTTGCCATCACAATAACATCGTACACCCTCAGATTCTTCAACAACATTCCTTCGAGACACACTTGATACATGTCCATACCTTTCGCAATTCCAGCAAAACAACAGCTTGGACACAAAAGCTCTCACTGCATATCTAACATATACCATCTTCACATTTGAAGGGAGATCCTCTTCGTCAAACATTAATAATACTGAAAGGCTTTCTTCTTTAATCAGCCGGCGTGTTCCAACTACTCCTGGTATGCTCCTCGTAAGCCACAAGGCCCCCACATCCAATACGACGCCAGAGATGACAACTTTTAAAGGTGCTCTGCTACAAAAATCAAAACTCTCCACTTCATAAGTCGATAGTTTGTCGATTCTTAATGCCTTTTCCTTCTGCTCTTTCGACACAAAATAAATCAAAACAAAACCACTTCTGGTCCCTCTGACCGACTCCACCTTTCCCAATGCATCCCTTACCATCCTTGATACTTCAAACGGATCCCCGAAAAAAGCATCATTGTTAGTGAACCCTACTCCAACCAAAAACCTACACTCATGAACAACTTTAGTCCTTTTTTGTTCCAGTTTCCTTTATCGCGGTCTTCCACTCTTCAGCCAAACTGCAAGGATCCACTCTCCACCAATCTCACTCCCACTGGACCAAAATCATCCTTTACATCCTTGGAACGAGGCCCGAACTCAGCAGTCTCCACCACGGGTACTTCAGGTTCCATCTCCGAGCTACTAGAGCATATATCCCGTTTTAAACTTGTCGCCAACCTTCCCTACCACCCCGCTTCCCTCTACTCAACTCATTCTCAGCTGTCATCACTACACCTGCCACCGCAATTGATTCACCCTCACTCTTGTCGTGTTCAATTCCTTCTGTAGCTTTTCTAGAGGTTCTGTCCGATCCTCCATTCCATATTCACTCAGGACATATTTCACTTTTCTTCTCTTTCTCTTGTCCACCATCTTCTCCTTCAATCCTTCAGATGGTTTGTACAATCTCCCACTCCATATTTATTCATAATGTTTGTTTCTTCCTTTTTCCATTGTCTGCCATCTTCTTGAACCCATCGCCTTAAGATGTTTTTGGGAAACCGGCTCATTCATGGCTTGATGATTAGTTGACAAGTTGAATTAGGTGTGCTTGTCCAGGGTTACAATAAAAGTGTGTACTGTTGGTGGTACTTGAGGACCAGGGTTGGGAAACACTGCTCTAATGTCACTGACAGTGTTTGGCTGTGTTTGTTTTTCATTGTCCCACATGCAAGATTTTCCAGTGTATTTGTGTCCTGTGTTTTCCAGATTTTGGGCATCAGTAGAGCCATACTGTGCTGACATCACGAATGAAGAAATCCGGGTTCTGGAAGAACTCCTGAAGCCCCCGGATGATGAGGCTGAATACTACAAGGTACAATATTGAATCGTACCCCTTAATGCAATTAGCATAACATGACAAAACTTATAGTAGCTGGCCTCTCAGGTCCCAAGCACTACTAGCCTATCTGATAGAAGGTATTCTGTGACTCATCCTCTGTTACACATTGCCCCAAGGAGAGAACATAGATAAATAATATTGTATTGATTATATTGTGTAGATTCCGGCATTGGGGAAACACTACTCTCAGCGATGGGCTCAGGAGGATCTGCTGGAGGAACAGCGGGAAGGGGCTCGAGCCAACGACAAGAAGAAAAGCCTCATGGGACCACTGTCTGAACTAGACGCAAAAGGTGAGGGCACGCTAGGAGATGGGGATAACGACATACAGCATGTATTGAGTGGATGAGCCTTCACAAATGAGTAGTGTTTGTCTTCCTCTAGCATCAACACTGAAACAAATCATGTGTAATTATGTCTGACACAAGGGGGATTTTATTCTCTTAGATGTGGATGCCCTGCTAAAAAAGTCAGAGTCCCAGCACGACCCACCAGATGATGGTTGTCCCTTTGGTCCTCTTACACAGCGGCTCCTTCAGGCTCTTGTCGAGGTCGCATATTTCAGGCTTTGTTGTTTACGCATACAATTCTAAATGACTTAAACACATCCCTGCAAATAACTAGTTGATTTGAATACTTTATAATTAAACTGTAGAGCTAAAATTCTTTAAGTATTGTTTCTTTCTTGCAGGAGAATATCATATCACCTATGGAGGATTCTCCAATCCCTGACATATCTGGGAAGGATGGAGGGAACGAGGGGGCTGGGACCTCACCTCGCAGCCAGGGCAAAGCTTTTAGGTAAAGGCATATCCTCCATAAACTAACATCACCCCGTTATAAACTTGTAGATACACTCTACAGATACCCTGAAGGAAAATGCTAAATAGCAACAAAGGCTTTGTAGATTACACCAATATATTCCAATCACTGATTGCTTCTTCTGCGACTGTCACTTACCAATCAGTCAACTAGATCTATCTTTCCACTGACTTTCCCACTCTCCCTCTTTCCTAGTGTTCCTCACACGCGCTCTCTCGAGGCACGGATTAAGGAGGAGCTGATGTCTCAGGGGCTGCTGGATTCTGAGGAGCGACCCGGAGCAGGCGGAGACTCCGAGGATGAGGTGCTCGCTGAGCTCCACAAGAGACAGGCTGAACTCAAAGCCCTGAGTGCCCACAACAGATCCCGTAAGCAGGAGTTACTCCGGTGAGAGCACGAGAGAAAAGTGCAGGGGAGAAATGTAAAATGTACATGAGCAATAAGGTTGATTTAAGGTCCTAAAGAACTGTCTGATGACTTTGTTTAAGACACATGTCAAACTCATTCCACGGAGGGCCGAGTGTCTGCGGGTTTTCACTCCTCCCTTGGACTTGATTGATGAATTAAGGTCACAAATTAGTAAAGAACTCACCTCACCTGGTTGTCTAGGTCTCAATTGAAAGGAAAATACCCAAAACCAGCAGGCACTTTTGACACCCCTGGTTTAAGACCTAAAAGGAGGGATGTTCTTACGTTGATGATAATGAGTTGCACTTATAGAAGGCCCAGTTGCTTCACCTCATCCACATCACATGTGCAGTACCTGAACACTCATCAAAAACTAGTACTGGATTTGGCTATTATTCACAACACGCCTCATAGTTGACTCTAACCGTCCCTTCACCGTCCTCCTTACAGCCTGGCAAAGGAGGAGATGCGGAAGCAGGAGTTGCGGCAGAGGGTCCGGGTGTCTGATAATGAGGTCATGGAGGGCTTCCGTCGCATTATGGCTGCCAGGCAGAAGAAACGCACACCGACAAAGAAGGAGAAGGATCAGGCATGGAAAGCACTGAAGGAAAGAGACAGCATCCTCAAGCTGCTGGATGGGTAGAGGGGCAATCATTTAGGGTGGGTGTGGGAAGGGGTAGTTTCAGTCTGCCAATGAGTATATACTGTTGTATATGTGTGTGTCTGATCATATGCTTCCATGCTCTAGTGGCCATAAGCATTTTATCACGTTTTCTTACTCTATATAACTATCCAATGGAAGTACAGTGAATACCTGCAATGATGTAGCATGATTGTCATAGTTGTTGAAAATGGAGGCATGCATTTTTTTCTTTTGATAATTTGTGTATTCTTGTTTGAGTATGTTAACTAAACTTTCAGTGCACTGTATTCACTGTTTGAACATCCTCACCAGAGGAGCTTATGATGATTTCATGTGGTACTCTGTGTGCATTACTGGCATTTGTTTTCTGAGACTAACTAGTATTGTTTTCCACTGGCATTTTCCAAGTTCTGTTTTTGATTTTGTTTACATTTTATTTAACGTTTATAGTGTATCTCTAGTATGGAAAAACTAAAACGTAATGTGTGAAAAAATAAATATCAGGAAAAGGGTTGTGAGGGAATATCAATGTGATTTACTTTCACACTACATAACGTTGCAAAACGTTTAACCAACTCAACTGGTTGGGATGAAATGGAGAGAAGGTTGGAGAAGCAACAGCTGTGCTGGAATGCAAACAATATGAGTGTTGGTTCTGATGGTATGGAGTGGGAAGATGAGGGTCAAGTACCGGAATGGTCGGTAGTGGAAAGACAGAAGAGAGATCATGATACAGAAAGCAGTTGAGTGTATAGTAAAGAAGGCATATAGAGGATCAAGGTAGGAAGCAAGAGTAATGTGTTGGAATGGAAAGTGGTGATCTTGTTTGAGACCACAGGTCCTCATTTACACCCCACCTGACTAACCAATGCTGTAGAGAAAGAGGTGGGTGAAGTCAAATTAGCTTGGTTCATTGGAAATGGTAGATTGTTCATATTTTGTGGTAGCCAGGGTCAGCAAGAGAAGATTCTGAAAATGCTTAATTATTCATTGGAAGAATATTAAAAGCCATGTCCCAGGTGCTTATTCTAGGTTGAGGGGAGTCATCACTGGGGTCCCAATATATATGTCCATAGATTATATTAAAGAAAATGTGAAGGGAGGAAGAGTCATTGGGGCCAAAAGATTGATCAGTAGGAAAGAGGGTCAAATAAGTGAAAGTTTATCAGTGCTGCTGAGGTTAGAAGGTTTTGCCTGGAAAAGTAAAGATTCCTTAGTTAAATGTCAGATAATTTGTCCCATCCCCATTGCGGTGTATTAAATGCCAAATAATGGGACATGTAGCTGTACAATGTAAAAGAAGGAAAAGGAAAATATATGGGCAGATCATGATTGATCGTACATTCCATCACAGTAGGTAGCGATATGCACAACGTTTGTTTGCGTACCGCCACGATATCAGAAGAAGAATAACCATCTGAACGCGCCCTCTGACTTATGCTGCAGTGACTGGCAAGTCGAGACCAAGTCCAGTCCTAAACAACAGAAATTTCACAACGGTAAATCACCACTATGTAAATACTAATATTTGGTTCTCCCATTTTTATCGAAAGATTTGTCAGCTATCTGAAGTTGAACCGTGGCTTCCTAGGCAGTTAGCCGAAAATAAAGTTGCATGGTTGACTTGGTAGCTAGCAAGCTAAGCTAACAGAGCTAGTTCACGTTACTGGTAGATCGATATAGCTAGCTATTAGCTAATGCTTCTTGAGTCACCTTGGAAAATGTTTAGTTTGTCAGTTCCCATACCCAGTGGTTTCCAGAATATACAGAATGCTTGCCAGAAGATACCGAACCTACTGTTACACTTGTTTACACTGAGCTGCACTATCATTGGGGTCGGAACTAGCCAGCAGATCCAACCCACTTGCTTACAGCTGTACTAGGGTCTGACAGCGTTCCTGTGTAGATTAATGCCATATGTCCACCAGATACATGCATTTTGCCAAATGTCTAGCTCACATTTTCTGTACTTCATGACCTTTGCAAGGTTGCAGAACGGTTTGCAGCATAGAGAATACCATTTTTGTTCTGTTTGACCAAAGCTAATAATTAGAACAGATGAAAGTTATTCGCCTATTGACCTAATTGTTTCATAAAATGGCAGAGCTACCAACAGACTAGTGCGCACAATGGCATGTTACAACAATGAATCTAGTTTGTTTCTATTCTTTCCACTCATCTCTAGCAACATCAACAAATTGAACTGGTTGTTCCCATATAGAGTACTGATTTCAAATCACTAGCTTGCTCTGCGTGATGGCATGCTAAATTACGCACTGAAAAGTGCTGTGTGTATTAATTCTGTACTGCGTTCTGTTGGCTACCCAAGTATAGTAATGATGATTTGTCTGTGTCATTCTTACCAGAGATGACTTTCCAGTCATTCAGCTAGTATCTTCTCCTGTCTAACTACACAATTGTCATCATAATTTGGCCTCAGTATGGTGCAACCCCGCCATGGGACACTCATAATGAACTTCCATTTGTACCACTGTACGGTAATGCAACTCACGAGTTGAATTTTTTTTTATGCATGCGGTACACAGAACTATGGCATCCCAAATGTAGCATTGCAGACTGCTCCATTAACAATGAATAACTTCCGCCGGAGCGTGAAGAGTTTGATGTATCTGGTGGACATGAAGCTAAATAGGAATAACCCCCTTTTTTCCCAAAATTAGCCTAAAATGACATAAATCTAACTGCCTGTAGCGCAGACCCTGAAGCAAGGATATGCATATTCTTGGTACTATTTGAAAGGAAATACTTTGAAGTTTGTGGAAATGTAAATTAATATAGGAGAATATAACACAATAGATCTGGTAGAAGAAAATACAAATAATATATATATTTTTTCTTTCTACCACCATCTTTGAAATGCAACAGCAAGGTCTCAAATCTAGCCATCACCCTGGTTGTAATTCCGATGGTGTCCACAAGATGGCAGCAGTGTATGTGCAAAGTTTCAGACAGATAACTATGAGCAAACATTTAGTGTGAAGTCGCCCAGGTACATTTGGGCAAATCGTGAAGGAGACATTTACATTCACATTACATTTTTCTGCAAGAATATCGTCAAATCTGTATACTTGGACTTTGATTTAGCTTTTCCATTAGTAGCCATATTATAAGTTCAACATTTGCAAAACACCCAGTTTTCATAACTCTCCATATTTTAGAATTGTTGTCCAAAAGAAAAAGGCTTGCTGTCGCACAAGGTTAGCAGCAACATTTTGCAACATATACTGGGTTTCATACTCCCGTAAAACCCAGCTTATTGGCTATCTAGCTAGCTTTGTTTGACCCCGATTGGTGCTTATTTGACAAAGTGACAGTCAATCAAGTGAAGACCGCCTACGTCATCGGCGTGCCATGAAGGCGTCGCTCTCTGACCAAATGTGGTGTCCTATAGGATATACTACACTCCTAATGATATAGTGAAGTCTGGTTACATTCTAGGATCTCTGAGGAATAAATATGAATGTTATTTGACTGGTGAAATATGTTTAGGGTTAGGTTTTCACAGATTCCTTTCTCTGCAAAGAGAACGAGTGGAAATACAAAATCGATCGTGCTATATGGACCTTTTTTAGGATATGTAAAATTATTTTTATCTAACTAAACGACACTTCATGTTATCTCTGGGACCCTTTGGATGATAAATCAGAGCAAGATTTCAGAATGTAAGTACACATTTCACCTTCAGAGGTGAATTTATCAAACCTATCGTAGTGAAAGAGTGTTTTGTTGTTAGGAGCTCTCCTCAAACAATAGCATGGCATTTTTTTCCGCAGTAATAGCTACTGTAAATTGGACAGTGCAGTTATATTAACAAGAATTTAGGCTTTCAGCTGATATAAGACTTGTATGTACCGACATTTGTTGTTTCTCTAAAATCTGCGATCGTGACACACGGCGCTAAATGATTTACAACTGTCCCGTTGACGGGACGCCTATCCCTAAGATTTAAGACACTGTGGAACCTGCGCAAGATATGGCTTGGAAAACGTACCACAATCCAGGGGTAATAAATGTGTTGTACTATGAATTGTTACATTAACCCAACTGTTAAACCGAGAAGATTGAACGACTGCTGTTTTTTTTAGCAGTCGTTCAATCTTGCCTGTGTAACAGCTGTGTTAATAGTACAATTCGGAGTATAACACATTTATCATCCCTGGATTAAGGTACGTTTTCCGAGCCACATCTCGAGCCAGCTCTGCGGTGTCTTAACCTATAAATGAAGCCTGTCCGACCCTAGTGCATCTGTAAGCAAGCAGGTCGGATCTGCTGGCTAGGTTCAGAAAGCAATCATGGATACATTAAGACAGAGCCAGCACAAGATATTGGTTGGAAAACGTACCTGGGATGTCACTGTACTGTAAATTGTACCTCTATCCACACTGCTCTATCGAGATTGATATACTGCTAGTTTTCCTGGGAAACTGCCCATTCCGTCCTCATACTAGCTAGCAATAGCCACAGCAGCCATTATGGAATGTTGCGTTGAACAACAAAAAAACTGATTGGCTGACACTGCCATTCCATAATGGCTGCGGTGGCTACTGCTAGCTAGCATGTTTTCTGGAAAAATGAGCAGTTTTTAAATCTTCTCGATGTATCGTTGTGACTTGCCTAGTTAAATAAAATTGTGGAAATTGGTTAAATTTTGAGTATATCTCATCCCTGCATTGAGATACATTTTCTGACCCATATCTCGCACTGGCGAGATAATGTTACCATGATTGCGTTCCGACCCCAGTTCAGCTCAGTGTAAACAAGCGCATTGGTAGGGTCGGTATCTACTGGCAAACCCAATGCATGCATTTCATGACTGCATGTTGTTATTTCATCAGACTGTACTGGGACTACTGGGCTGAGGATGTGCGGGAGGACTGCATGCACCCTGGCGGCAGATGAAGTCAGCCGCGCCTCCCAGTACAGAGACCGAGGAGGGCAGCGTCGACAGCCAAGGTGGAAAGACGGAGATTCTGATAAGTACCGACCTTCCTACAACAAGAGCCCCCAGTCTTTGAGCCCAGTCTTGTTGTCCCAAAGACATTTTGTTAAGGTAAGTATAGTTGTGCAACTGAAGCAGATCAACTGATCCTGGCCAGGAGGGCTGGATGTTTCTTTTGGGGGGTGTCATTTGCGCCTTGCTTGGAGGAAAAGATTTGTGTATTAACCAGATGGTCCCCATCCAACCCTTTTCTCTCAGAATGCCCCAGTGGATGAATGTGTGCTGGCAGTGATGCGTTGGGGCCTGGTGCCTGCCTGGTTCAGGGAGAATGACCCAAACAAGATGCAGTATAGCACCAACAACTGTCGCAGTGAGAGCCTGCTAGAGAAGAAGTCCTACAAGGTGTGGAGTGAGTTTGATTAATCTCCACATGAAATGCACATAACTCATTGTCAACAGGGACAGCATGCATCCTCAAACGGTTTCCATGTGTATTAGTGAATGTTTGTGTACTACTTCATTTCAGGATCCGATGTTGAAAGGACAGCGCTGTGTCATCCTGGCTGATGGCTTTTATGAATGGAGGAGGCAGGAGAAAGACAAGCAGCCCTTCTTCATTTATTTCCCCCAGACTCAAGGACCTGTTCATGTGAAAACAGAGGACCAGGAGGATCCACAGACATGCAGTTCTGAGGAAGGCTCTGTAGACCAGAAAGAGGTGAGCTGCTGACACACATGGACCATGCATCACTGAGCAAACACACAACTGACAACATTCAGAGTAAGATGTTTGAGTCTGATTACACTGATGATATCCCCCATCCTCTTCCCCTTTTCCCCCCCTCAAAAACACTATTTTTGACTCCATTCAGACCCATTTGTGATCTTTCTCTGTTTTTAGTCTGCAGTACTTAAATAATGTGAGCATTGCCTTTTGACCATATATACCTTGCCTGTTTGTGTGTCTGACTTGTGTAGGAGGACAAAGGAGACCACGAGTGGAGAGGATGGCGGTTGCTGACCATTGCAGGACTGTTTGACTGCTGGACTCCCCCTAGTGGTGGAGATCCCCTCTACACCTACACTGTGATCACTGTCGATGCATCCCCTAATCTTCAAGGCATTCATGACCGGTAAGGGCCTCAGTCTCAAGCATTACTCTCTCTTTGAGTAAATTGAGTATGTTCTGTGTATATGAGAGTTTGTGTATGATATAGAATTACCAATGATTGTGATTGACATACAGGATGCCAGCGATTCTCGATGGAGAGGAGGAGGTCAGAAGATGGCTGGATTTTGGTGAGGTCAAGTCATTAGATGCCCTTAAATTGCTTCAGTCCAAAAATACACTGACCTTTCACCCTGTCTCCTCATTTGTCAACAACTCTCGAAACAACTCCCCTGAGTGCCTGCAGCCAGTGGATCCTCAAGCTAAGGTACAACAGCTTGACCTCACTACGTACCCATATTTGAGATGTCTGATGATGTTCCAATCATTGAATATCTCATGATCATTAGAAAGGTGGTCCCAGACTGAACACTTCACATATTTACTCAAAATCTAGATTTAAAACCTGAAGAGAAAATCTATAATTGGCTCTATCTAATACTACTTGTTCCTCCCTGCCTCCACTTACCCCCTCATCACCTTCCCCAGGAGCCCAAGCCTTCAGCCAGCAGTAAGATGATGATGGGCTGGCTGAAGAGCAGCACGCACCCCAAGAGGAAAGAGTCAGACACTGGGGAAGTCAAACAGGAGGGGCACACAAGAGAGACCAGGCCTGAGAAGCAGCTGAAGACTGCAGGGCCTCTCCAACAGTGGCTGCAGGGAGCCAATAAGAAACCCAGGACCAACTGAGTGGGACAGAAACATTGACTGACTGAAGAGAAAGGGAACAGATTGAAAAATGTAGACCTCATTGTCTTGATATTGCGGTGTGTTGATTGATGTGGAAGAGAGGAAATGGTTTCTGATTATTGTTATATCTGTCTGGTATTGGTTAAAGATAGTTATTAAACATTTTTCAGATTTTGATGGTTCTGTCATGTGTCCGCCTTTGAAAGTGACCAATTTTGACATTTCTGTACGAGCAGTAGACCGAAGAATAGAAATACAGTGCCCCCATGCAAAACTAAAACTGTCAAATGTATTCCCAAGACTATACTATTGATTATATACTGAACAAAACTATAAACCCAACATGCAACAATTTCAAAGATTCTACTGAGTTACAGTTCATAGGAGGAAATCAGTCAATTTAAATAAATTCATTAGGTGCTAATCTATGGATTTCACATGACTGGGCAGGAGCACAGCCCTGGATGGGCCTGGGAAGGTGTAGGTCCACCCAATCAGAAGGAGTATTTCCCCACAAAAGGGATTTATTACAGACAGAAATACTCTTCAGCACCCCCCCTCAGGCGATCGGGCTGGTGAAGAAGCTGGATGTGGCGTTCCTGGGCTGGCGTGGTTACACTTGGTCTGTGGTTGTGAGGCCAGTTGGATGTACTGCCAAGTTCTCTAAAATGAAGTTTAAGGTGGCTTATGGTAGAGAAACTAAAATGTCAATCTCTGGCAATAACTCTTGGACATTCCTGCAGTCAGCATGCCAATTGCACACACACTCAACTTGAGACATCTGTGGCATTGTGTGACAAATCTGCATATTTTTGTGGCCTTTAATTTTCCCCAGCACAACGTGCACCTGTGTAATGATCATGCTGTTTAATCAGCTTCTTGATATGCCATGCTTGTCAGGTGGATGGATTAGCCAGGTGGTTTCACATCTGGCCGTGATGGGGAGTACCGTAGGGCGGTGCACAATTGGCCCAGCACCGTTCAGATTTGGTCATCATTTAAAATAATAATTTAACTGACTTGCCTGGTTAAATGAAATAAAACAATCTTGGCAAAGGAGAAATGCTCACGAACAGGGATGTAAACAAATTTGTATACAACAATTGAGAGAAATAAGCTTTTTCTGCATATGGAAAATTTCTGGGATCTTTTATTTCAGCTCATGAAACATTGGACCAACACTTTACATGTTACGTTTATATTTTTGTTCAGTGTAGTAGAACAACTGTGTGTATGAGCCTTAATAGTCACCTATGCTTTACATGTTCTCCTTGCAGAAACACACATGTTCTTTATTCAATGACTTTTATCAGTTCCTTGAAACCCCAAAAACATTTTCAAACAATGTAGATGAAGTCCCTTCATTAATATGATTAATGCTAACAAATTTCCCCCGTATTTTTGTATAATTTAAATAAAAAGTTGTGTTCTCGGTCCTCTGATGCAATTCAAATACTAAACATAGTAATAACAATAGACAGAAGATCTGATCAGTTAAAAGAAATATCAAGCACTTATCAAATCATTTGCCACCTGAGCTATCAGCAGATATGGAAACTGACAACATACATGGTTTTTGCCTACGCAAAACAATTGACAGACTTAAAGATTTGCACAAAGTCTTGCAACAGTTGCCAGTAAAAATAAGACAAGAAGCAATAACTAATAACGAGTCATATTTATATGCTTGAAAAATCTCTGTCCCCCCCAGCTGTATCAGATAGGACGTCCTCCCTTTGATTCTCTACCCCTTGTGTCAGTCGCAGAATGATGACAACAATTTGCTGCTTGACTTTCCCCATTGAGAAACAAAGCATGTGTAGGGCAGTTAGGGGACATCACTGAAGTTGGGGAGCAGAGTTCAAATCCACACTGCCTCTTCAGCCTCGACTTAAAATTTGGGTTTATATTGTGGCTCCAAAGTGAGGTGTCAAACAGGATTTTAATAAGTCTACATGACAAAGTGCAAAAAAATGCCTTGAACAACACACTCGTATGTTGGACTTGCTCGGTCACTTCCAAGACAATTAACACATGTATCTTTGGGCAGTACATTGGCATGACACACACACACATATATATATAAATTAGTCATTCTGATCCTTCACAACCTCCTTTACCACTGGAACTAACCCCCCCCTTTAAAATGTCATAGGATTTTATTTCTGTATGTATGCGTGTGTGTGTGTGAGGTTGGGTGGTGCCATGGAAACAATGGTGTCTTTAAAAAGGTATTTGTGTCATGAGACAGTTAAGGGGGAAATACTAAGCAGATATCAGGTTAATAAATGCTCTAATATCCATCTGGGTGTTCTTTGGGCTTGGAGACTTATCTTGAGAGTAAGTGTGTGATGTGTACACCGGGGTGTGAGTGCAGCATGTGTGTAAAGTATACTTTTCGAGCAGAACTCGCATCTACGAAGGCCAGTGATAATATTGGGCAAAGGGGAGCACACAGTGAGGCATAGGGTTTAGACAAGGCAAGACAGGGTAGAAGGGCTGACAGTTGCACCCCAGTAAGTCTGCTAGGACCTCAGCAGCTGCAGGCCTCCGCTGATGGCTTGGAACGTTCGTTCCTGTCCAGCTTTATCGGTTCAGGGAACTCATTGTACAACTCCACCTCTGTCTCCTAAAGGGAGAAAAAGACGAGATGGCGTTAAGCTTTTTTGTGTGACTTCTTGATGGAAATCAAGACGTCAATACAACAACTTGGGGAGTAACAAAAAAACTATTTCAGATCTACTTGGGTTTTCAATCCTCAAAGAAACATTCTACAAACTATATTAAAAAGAAATGGGAGGAACTTAACATTGAAATAACTGATGAAATGGTTGAACATATTAGAGACTCAACAAAGCTCCACCAACTCAAGGTCATGGAGAGAATTCTGTTGGAAGAATGTTATACGTTTCTTCATAACGCCTAAACTGAAATCAAAACAGACTGGCTCCCTACATCCTTGTTGGAGAGAATGTGGTCTATTGAGGATGGATCACTCATATCTTTTGGACTTGCCCCGCAATCGAAACTTACTGGGGAGAAATAAGATCTAACATTGGAAAAATAATGGGATTTGACATAGAACAAACATTCATTTCTTTGTACTTGGGTGAAATACCTGATAACTTACACAATAGAGAAAAGTACCTCTTGAAGGTCCTACTGGCAGCCAGTAAAAAGGCTATCACTAGGAAATGGCTACAAAAAGACCCTCCCACAGTGACACAATGGATAGACATTGTAGAAGAAATACACCACATGGAGCGTATGCCCTTTGCTTCAAGAACACAAGAGGAGAGAGGTCAGGAATACTGGGAAAAATGGGTTTTGTAGGTCTAATTCAAAGACGTCAATGTAACTAATATGATGAAGGTGTGATGTGCACTGTAACTGCCAGTTATTTTTTGTTGTTCTTTTATTTTACTTTATTGGTACTTTCTTTGTGTTCCTCAATAAAAACAAAGTATAAAATTACTGTCAATACACACACGGCATTCAGCTAAGCTCTCATAAGCTCCCTTCTGATCCCCTACCTGTTTAAGAGCATTGCGTGCAATAGTCTGGAAAGCCTGTTCAACGTTGATGGCCTCCTTTGCGCTGGTCTCGAAGTAGGGGATGTTGTTCTTGCTCTGACACCAGGCCTGTGCTCGTTTAGTCGTCACCTGCCAGATACAGACAAAAAGCAGCCGTCATTCTCTGAAGGGACTCACAAGCTACTTACTGTCAGATACTCTGGTCTCAAACGCTACATCTGGATCCACCTGTCTGTTCTCCAGGTCAATCTTGTTGCCTAGCACCACGAAGGGGAAGTTCTCGGGGTCTCGGGGGCTGGCCTGTATGAGGAACTCGTCCCTCCAGCTGTCTAGGGTCTTGAAGGTGTTGGGGGCGGTCACGTCAAACACCAGCACGCAACAGTCTGCCCCGCGGTAGAACGCCACACCCAGAGACTGGAACCTCTCCTGCCCCGCTGTGTCCCAGATCTGTGACAGAGCACAGGGGAGGGGCTTACATGTTTATGAAGAACAATATAATATAGGCCTACCCATTGATCTGTACTTCAGCACAGCACTTGTGATGTAACGTGATAGTATCCCTTCCCCAGTACCTGCATGGTGACAAGCCTGTCGTCCACCATCACTTCTTTCGTCAGGAAATCAGCTCCAATTGTGGCTTTGTACTGGTTACTGAACTTCTTATTCACATACTGGTTCATCAGGGAAGTCTTCCCAACTCTGACGAGATAGATTCAGGTCAGCAACAGATATGACAGAGTGATTGGTAAACAAATATATTTTGTAACCTTCTATGATAACAGAGAAGACGTGTAAGTGGCTGTGCAAGGTACAGGACACTCACCCAGAGTCTCCCAGAATGATTACTTTAAGTAGTACTTTCTTCCTAGACGTCATTGTGCCACAGCTGGGAAAATAGAAGGCGCACTCAATTAGAATGGTGGACTGACCATGTAGCATGGCTAACATTACCTTCATACGGTCATCCTCATTGTTATCATGATAAACACAGTATAAAATCAGCCTATAAACACAGGCACACAGTCTATAAAGCATGCTGCCTGTCGCCCCTGTCCCCAGGGTTAAAAAGCAATGCTGTTTATGCTCTATGATGCAGGCAATATTATAATAGGCAAGTACTGCAAATACTATAACACGTCTTTGTGCCATGGACTACTTTGACCAGCTGCCAGCTCACCCTCACCGTAGTCATGTGGTCCAAAGCTAGTTGTCCAGTCATGGGGATTACGACACACAGACACTGGCATGCCCACACACAGAGACATTCAGGAACACATGTAGGCTGTACACATCAACACACATAACAGCAGGCCAAAGGTCAAACGTTATACCACCTGTCTGTCAATCAAATGTGAAACCACAGCCCGTTAAAAGTTGCGATTGGCATCTGGCACAGTGTGTGTTGAAATGCTCTGAGTAGGAATAGTTCTGGGAATGTAACCAAGTACAGTTTGTCCCTCACTAAATAAGAAACAACAGACTCGTTTTAAAAAAAACTCTGCCTTCCCCTCCAACATGTTCCTCTATTTTCACTTGTATATGACTCAGGTTTGGGAGAGGAATGTAGGCTTAACGTAAACCAGAAACGTTTCAACATGTAAAGGCCAGTTATGAGACTTGATCCACAGACAGCGAGAGTGGAATACACTATTCTTCTTGATAAAGCATCTCTTGCTCTCACTGACCAACATTCTCTTAACAGCATCACCAGATCTACCCCAAATATCATATTCACAACATTTAGGCTAAGTAAGGCTGCTGTGCAGAGCCATCATTAGCACTGCTTCTCTCTGTCAAGGAGCCTCACCCTTAATGGTTACCCCAGCATTGAAACAAAGCAACCTTCATCTCAACTTAAATTTATTTCAAGCAACACAAAGTGACAATGAGAGTCCTCTTAAGAATTCCGCATTGACGGTAATATAATGTGCCGTTCAGAGGGTGGAACATCAACTAAAAGGAAAGTTAAGACTAGACAGAAGCAGCATACAGGAGCTCATAAAACGTGACTTTATTCTCAGAAAGCAAAAACCATCTTAAATCAGTTCACGTAACAGACACCAATTTATAGGAACTCGTCAGGCATTACTAATCAATCATTAATATTGCTAAACTTTATAAATACTGCACCCTCAACTTCCAAACTCCTTTGCTAGTTATACAATCATGTAATTAAGAAAATTGCTGGAAAGAAACAAATGATTGTTTTATTGAATAGGATATCATTGCTACTTAACGTGGATCCAAGTTCAGTTTTGAGATCCACTGGCGTCGGAACTGTGACAACGGGAAACCTCTCCCTGCTTTGCTCGATGGGATATGTAGTGATTTTGCCAACAAAGCCAGCTGAGTACAAGGTCTTGTACCCTTAACCTTCTTAAATCTGACTTTATTTATGAGTAATCAAGCAAAGTCACAAGTTAATTGACATGAGAAAACTCAAGAAAATAGCAACTCTACAGAGTGCAATGACCACAATGAATGGCTAAATTACTTATGGACACGAAGGGTCCACGGAACTCCTCCTCATCACTATATTCCGATCCTTAAAAGTAACGACATACAGTATCAGTTCCATTATTGGTGTCACAGTAAAATGGTGTTGGTTCCAAAAAAATCTGCAGACAAGCATGGAAAACACCGGGATAGTATTGATTCCCTATGACTGACTGATTGATAAAGATCATGGAATAAGGAAACAAGCTGTCAGGAGGGGCCAGAAACACGATGACATAGGCAGCCTAAATTTCACAACAAGCCAGGCTCTTAAATGCATTTTCATTGCTGCATTTCTTGCACAAGCAGTTAGTTACTCAGTGTCTCATACTATCCTCAATAGTAACAAAAGGTTGCACCTTTAAAAGACAGTCAACATCCACTCCCTCCGCTCTTTCATTTCAATCATGGGCTATTGAAAGCAAAGGGAGCCAACACTGGACCTAAACAGGACCATGCAGTTTGCATTAGGCTAAGCTTTGAGTACTGAATCTTACATCTAGAAAACAACACCAAGAATGATTTATTGCTTAGTGCTACCCGGATCCTTGGGACAGCCATACCCTTACCTTAACCATTTTAAAATGTCAACTTCATTGGGGTGACGTCCCAAGGATCCCGTTTAGACTATTCATTAGTCGGATTGTATAGCAAAACATTTGGTCTGTTGCAAAACGGAAACCATTTACTTCAAATGGAAAACGTTTTGCAACAAAAACAATTTATATTGGACAAATTCCGGGTAGGTCCCTCCGCGTTTCATTCTGCTAGAATAAACGCGTAATGATTTCTGTTGCAAAAGTTTTGCAATTGCAACAGAAGAAACGTTTTGCAATGGAATTCGACTAATGAATACACCCCTAGTTGGCCAACTAGGTTAGCTAATAGTTAGCTAATGTTTATTAGTTGCTAGCATAGTCATAGTACTAGGCTAGCTAGCTAGCTAGCTACCTAATAATTACAGATGAGCACATCATACAACACTAACGTTAGCTATTTTACCAAACAGGTTAGCTAAATTGACTAGCATTACAGCTCTAGCTAAACTCTGGATAAACTGTCTGCTTGTTTACTAATGCTAACGTTCACTATTATATTACATAGCCGGTATCATATAATTAGAATACTCAAATTTAATAGGATCTCTATAGATGGGTTGGTAGTTTAAGAAACAAAACTGACACGATCCCAACTATTGGACAAAACAGACAGGGTTGGTTTAGATTGTTGACAACATGTAAACTAGATTTACTCTCAAAATGTTTATTGAAAACAAATACATTTGCACAATGAGCGCTTGTCTCAAATTTACAGTTGTTTGTTAACTAGCTAGCAAAAGTAAAATACCTCAAAACAAAACATGGTATCAATAAGAAGATACAATGAGACAGCTTCTTGTCATTGTTGACAGCTATCTGACAGTTATCAGAATCACAACACTTCAGCATCATAACACAATTTCCGGCCACATCGATGCGCACGCATACTTAGCGTGACGTTGTCAACCAACCCGAGTTGAGTAAGTTTAGTCAGCTAACTTCACCCCTGAAGGGCCTCGCTAGTAAGTTAGCTGGCTAATATTAGTTATTGCTAGCTAGAACATAGCGTAACTATCTATACGTGTACAGAGCCATGAATTTAGAAACGTAATAATAAACAGTTACATGGCTCTGGACGCATACTGGCTCTGGACGCATACTGTTAACGCAGACATTAGCTAGCAACGCCATTTGACATGTAACGTTAGCTAGCTAGCTAACTAACTAACTGCACACTGAATTGGGACAGAACTATAGATTGAATGACATACAGAGTAGAGAAACATTCGTTACCTAGCTGAATTTAAACAGTGCACAGTGAGTGGCTAACGTTAGTGCCCAACGCGGGGACAATCGACCCGTTAGCTAGCTCAGTACTTGGTCTCGTCTTACTAGCAGGCTAATTGGTAAACATAAAAAAAATAAAAATATATATTACTGCACAAAAAGAATATCGGCTACAATTCTTACCTTGATCAACCAGAACCAAGGGATGGTATATTAAAGAATGTCAAAATGGGCCTTTCGTCCTGCTGGATGAAAAACAGATGAATTAAATTTTGTCTGTCTGCCCCCCCAACCTAGGTTAGCTGGATAGCTAGGTAGTTGCCGAGATCGGACGGAAACTGGCTGGTGCCACCAGTGGTGGTTAGTTGCAGTCAGAACGCACGTCTCTTTAATTATAATGCAATATACTTTCAAAACTACTTGGTGGCCACCTGTGTTTCCAAAGTAAGAGTAATTATTAAGCGAAAGGAATCCCTGCTTGTTTACTTGAAGAGGGCCTATTTCTTTCTTTTTCAGTCTCTTGTCACTTCCTCCAAAACAACTGTGTCAGCGATCTTTGACATCAGTTGTTCGTGAAGACACTCCCTAAACCCGGCCCCCTTTTTTTATTCTGGTTTATTTTCAGGTCCGTGCAATTAGGGATCATTGGGATGTCCCTACCCCCATTGAAGTTGACATTTAAAATGGTTATGGTAAGGGTAGAAGTTCGATTAGGGACGTCCCAAGGATCTCGGATAGCTCTGACCATTATTTTCATCAACAACAACATTTGTTCAGACAGCTAGTGTAACAGTTTAACTTTACGTCCGTCCCTCGCGCGAACCAGGGACCCTCTGCACACATCAACAACGGTCACCCACGAAGCATCGTTACCCATCGCTCCACAAAAGCCGCGGCCCTTGCAGAGCAAGGGGAACCACTACTTCAAGGTCTCAACGCGAGTGACGTCACCGATTGAAACGCTATTAGCGCGCACCACCGCTAACTAGCTAGCCATTTCACATCGGTTACACTAGCTATAGGCATTATGCAAGTTATTAAAATTAGAATTTGATCATGTTGTGTACTGAAGGCATCTACCAAGAGGTCTGTATCTTTATGCCACTGCCTGCCTGGTTCTAGCAATGCACTGGCTCTGTCCCCTCAATCTTTGTCAGAAAGGGGATCATCCTGCAGTCTCTTAGGCTTTTGTTGGAGGTGGGCATCTGTTCATAGTGGGGTTTATGCATGGTCCGCCTCTCAAGAGAGGGGGAATAATGTTTTCCTTGTCACTCCCTGTATTCATTGTTCTGGAACTTTATGGCACAAGAGATCTGCTTGGCTTCTACTCTGATAGATATCCCTTCGTGGTTCAAAGTCCACTCCAACACCATTCTCAATGGAAGCTTCACTGAAAGTGTTTTGTTCTAAGAGTCATAGGTAGGCTTAATTTGCATCCGGGAAATTGGCTGGCCCATGTGTCTAGACTAGAAAGTCAGCTAACTCATGGATTGACTTTCTTCAGTAGTATTTTTTGTTATTCACCTCTATGAAAACATAGCATAACGACTCACACTAAACTATTCTGCTGCTCTGTCATTGGCTACATACTTTACTTGTATACATACTTTAAATTGCAGAGAAGAAACTAAAGTCAATGGGTGTTGCGTTGCGTTTGGCAAGGAGTCTGGTTAGCCAGGCAAATGAAAATCCTCTGGCCGATTTAAACATGGGTCAATAAAGCTTGAGAGATAATCCATCTCTATTCTGGTCGTCTTCAACTAAAGTTAGTTGTAGCTAGCTACACACAGACCTAAAAGGTAAATCTGTCATAACTAAATGTGTCATGTGCTAGGTATTTTAACATAAAATGGTACACCATTTTTATTTATGTATTAATACTTAATCAGTCGTCTTCCTCAAATGAAGGGGATGATGCCACAATCTTTGTGAGAGGGAGGGTATCTGATTTCATTGGTACTTGTGGCACTTCATTCAGGATAAATGGAGTTAGCCTCAAGTTAGCCTGCTCCAGAGCGGGTTAGTTCGGAAGGATTCATTTACATTTACATTTAAGTCATTTAGCAGACGCTCTTATCCAGAGCGACTTACAAATTGGTGCATTCACCTTATGATATCCAGTGGAACAACCACTTTACAATAGTGCATCTAACTCTTTTAAGGGGGGGGGGGGGGGTTAGAAGGATTACTTTATCCTATCCTAGGTATTCCTTAAAGAGGTGGGGTTTCAGGTGTCTCCGGAAGGTGGTGATTGACTCCGCTGACCTGGCGTCGTGAGGGAGTTTGTTCCACCATTGGGGTGCCAGAGCAGCGAACAGTTTTGACTGGGCTGAGCGGGAACTGTACTTCCTCAGAGGTAGGGAGGCGAGCAGGCCAGAGGTGGATGAACGCAGTGCCCTTGTTTGGGTGTAGGGCCTGATCAGAGCCTGAAGGTACGGAGGTGCCGTTCCCCTCACAGCTCCGTAGGCAAGCACCATGGTCTTGTAGCGGATGCGAGCTTCAACTGGAAGCCAGTGGAGAGAGCGGAGGAGCGGGGTGACGTGAGAGAACTTGGGAAAGTTGAACACCAGACAGGCTGCGGCGTTCTGGATGAGTTGTAGGGGTTTAATGGCACAGGCAGGGAGCCCAGCCAACAGCGAGTTGCAGTAATCCAGACGGGAGATGACAAGTGCCTGGATTAGGACCTGCGCCGCTTCCTGCGTGAGGCAGGGTCGTACTCTGCGAATGTTGTAGAGCATGAACCTACAGGAACGGGTCACCGCCTTGATATTAGTTGAGAACGACAGGGTGTTGTCCAGGATCACGCCAAGGTTCTTAGCACTCTGGGAAGAGGACACAATGGAGTTGTCAACCGTGATGGCGAGATCATGGAACGGGCAGTCCTTCCCCGGGAGGAAGAGCAGCTCCGTCTTGCCGAGGTTCAGCTTGAGGTGGTGATCCGTCATCCACACTGATATGTCTGCCAGACATGCAGAGATGCGATTCACCACCTGGTTATCAGAGGGGGGAAAGGAGAAGATTAATTGTGTGTCGTCTGCATAGCAATGATAGGAGAGACCATGTGAGGATATGACAGAGCCAAGTGACTTGGTGTATAGCGAGAATAGGAGAGGGCCTAGAACAGAGCCCTGGGGGACACCAGTGGTGAGAGCACGTGGTGCGGAGACAGATTCTCGCCACGCCACCTGGTAGGAGCGACCTGTCAGGTAGGACGCAATCCAAGCGTGGGCCGCGCCGGAGATGCCCAGCTCGGAGAGGGTGGAGAGGAGGATCTGATGGTTCACAGTATCAAAGGCAGCCGATAGGTCTAGAAGGATGAGAGCAGAGGAGAGAGAGTTAGCTTTAGCAGTGCGGAGCGCCTCCGTGACACAGAGAAGAGCAGTCTCAGTTGAATGACTAGTCTTGAAACCTGACTGATTTGGATCAAGAAGGTCATTCTGAGAGAGATAGCAGGAGAGCTGGCCAAGGACGGCACGTTCAAGAGTTTTGGAGAGAAAAGAAAGAAGGGATACTGGTCTGTAGTTGTTGACATCGGAGGGATCGAGTGTAGGTTTTTTCAGAAGGGGTGCAACTCTCGCTCTCTTGAAGACGGAAGGGACGTAGCCAGCGGTCAAGGATGAGTTGATGAGCGAGGTGAGGTAAGGGAGAAGGTCTCCGGAAATGGTCTGGAGAAGAGAGGAGGGGATAGGGTCAAGCGGGCAGGTTGTTGGGCGGCCGGCCGTCACAAGACGCGAGATTTCATCTGGAGAGAGAGGGGAGAAAGAGGTCAAAGCACAGGGTAGGGCAGTGTGAGCAGAACCAGCTGTGTCGTTTGACTTAGCAAACGAGGATCGGATGTCGTCGACCTTCTTTTCAAAATGGTTGACGAAGTCATCAGCAGAGAGGGAGGAGGGGGGAGGAGGGGGAGGAGGATTCAGGAGGGAGGAGAAGGTGGCAAAGAGCTTCCTAGGGTTAGAGGCAGATGCTTGGAATTTAGAGTGGTAGAAATTGGCTTTAGCAGCAGAGACAGAAGAGGAGAATGTAGAGAGGAGGGAGTGAAAGGATGCCAGGTCCGCAGGGAGGCGAGTTTTCCTCCATTTCCGCTCGGCTGCCCGGAGCCCTGTTCTGTGAGCTCGCAATGAGTCGTCGAGCCACGGAGCAGGAGGGGAGGACCGAGCCGGCCTGGAGGATAGGGGACATAGAGAGTCAAAGGATGCAGAAAGGGAGGAGAGGAGGGTTGAGGAGGCAGAATCAGGAGATAGGTTGGAGAAGGTTTGAGCAGAGGGAAGAGATGATAGGATGGAAGAGGAGAGAGTAGCGGGGGAGAGAGAGCGAAGGTTGGGACGGCGCGATACCATCCGAGTAGGGGCAGTGTGGGAAGTGTTGGATGAGAGCGAGAGGGAAAAGGATACAAGGTAGTGGTCGGAGACTTGAAGGGGAGTTGCAATGAGATTAGTGGAAGAACAGCATCTAGTAAAGATGAGGTCAAGCGTATTGCCTGCCTTGTGAGTAGGGGGGGAAGGTGAGAGGGTGAGGTCAAAAGAGGAGAGGAGTGGAAAGAAGGAGGCAGAGAGGAATGAGTCAAAGGTAGACGTGGGGAGGTTAAAGTCACCCAGAACTGTGAGAGGTGAGCCATCCTCAGGAAAGGAACTTATCAGGGCGTCAAGCTCATTGATGAACTCTCCAAGGGAACCTGGAGGGCGATAAATGATAAGGATGTTAAGCTTGAAAGGGCTGGTAACTGTGACAGCATGGAATTCAAAGGAGGCGATAGACAGATGGGTCAGGGGAGAAAGAGAGAATGTCCACTTGGGAGAGATGAGGATCCCAGTGCCACCACCCCGCTGACCAGAAGCTCTCGGGGTGTGCGAGAACACGTGGGCAGACGAGGAGAGAGCAGTAGGAGTAGCAGTGTTATCAGTGGTAATCCATGTTTCCGTCAGTGCCAAGAAGTCGAGGGACTGGAGGGAAGCATAGGCTGAGATGAACTCTGCCTTGTTGGCCGCAGATCGGCAGTTCCAGAGGCTGCCTGAGACCTGGAACTCCACGTGGGTCGTGCGCGCTGGGACCACCAGGTTAGAGTAGCAGCGGCCACGCGGTGTGAAGCGTTTGTATGGTCTGTGCAGAGAGGAGAGAACAGGGATAGACAGACACATAGTTGACAGGCTACAGAAGAGGCTACGCTAATGCAAAGGAGATTGGAATGACAAGTGGACTACACGTCTCGAATGTTCAGAAAGTTAAGCTTACGTTGCAAAAAATCTTATTGACTAAAATGATATAGTACTGCTGGCTGGTGAAATAGGCTAGCTAGCAGTGGCTGCGTTGTTGACTTTGTTTGAAAGTGTAGCTGGCTAGGTAACCTCTAACTGGCTAGGTAACCTCGACAATTACTCTAGACTACACAATTATCTTGGATACAAAGACGGCTATGTAGCCAGCTAAGATCAAACAAATCAAACTGTTGTACTGTAATGAAATGAAATGTAATACTACCTGTGGAGCAAAGCGGAATGCAACTACTCGCTCCAACCCGGAAGTGCGTATCGTAGAGGGAGAGGCAATAGAAGTGTTGTTTCTTGTATTATTGTCTTTTGTGTCTTTAGAGGACTGCTTCACCTTAATGTCCCCTTTCCCCTTTCTTCTGTCCTTATTTTGTCCCACTTTGTCCCTTCTTTGTCCCTTCTTCTCTTCTGCCAACTAGACACTCCTTGTTAGCTAGCTAGCTTCTTCCAGGAATGTCCCTAGCAACTGCCTAGCAACAGGTAAACAACTTAGCTAGCTAAGAAAACGGTATAATTTTATGAAAAATTGTTACTTTTTCAAAAGCCTTCTTTGTTTGCTGCTTGTTTGGTCTCCTATTCAGTTTGCAGTTTTCTTTTGATTTTTTTTCGATGTACTTTACTCTAAAAAAACATTTAAATTTCAATATTTGTAGGAGCTCATCTTTTCAGCTGCTGCTGCTTAATTTGGAACATAGATTCGTTACCATAGAAATGTACCTGGCTAAAAGGTGACCCACTTTCATATGACCAGTTATCCTTACACTGTAAGGTATGACAGCAGTCGATGCTTTGGTTTTGGTTGAGTCATGCGTCCTCCGAAACATGACCTGCCAAACTGCGCTTCTTGACACCCGTCTGCTTTACCTGTAAGCCAGCTGCACCAATGTGTCAGAGGAAACACCGTTCAACTGACGAACCGAAGTCAGCCTGCAGGCACCCAGCCTGCCACAAGGAGTCGCTAGAGCGCAATGAGCCAATGGGACATCGGTTATGACACAGCCTGGTATCGAACCCGGGTCTGTAGCAAGCAACACTGAACAGCAACCGTTGAAGCATGTATGAGAGTACCAATTGTTCCCGGACCACTGTGTGATCACACTCTGTAGCCGATGTGAGTAAGACCTTTAAACAGGTCAACATTCAAAAGGCCGCGGGGCCAGACGGATTACCAGGATGTGTACTCAGAGCATGCGAGGACAAACTGGCAAGTGTCTTCACTGACATTTTCAACCTCTCCCTGACCGAGTCTGTATTACCAACATGTTTCAAGCAGACCACCATAGTCCCTGTGCCCAAGAAAGCGAGGGTAACCTGCCTAAATGACTACCGTCCTGTAGTCCGTCTTGTAAGAAGCTGTTAATAAGCCTTTTGGACCTAGACTTGGCACTCCGGAACCGCTTGCCATGCGGTAGAAGAGAGAACAGTCTATGACTAGGGTGACTGGAGTCTTTGACAATTTTTAGGGCCTTCCTCAGACACCGCCTGGTATAGAGATCCTGGATGGCAGGAAGTTTGGCCCCAGTGATGTACTGGGCCGTACACACTACCCTCTGTAGTGCCTTGCGGTCGGAGGCCGAGCAATTGCCATACCAGGCAGTGATGCAACCAGTCAGGGTGCTCTCGATGGTGCAGCTGTAGAACCTTTTGAGGATCTGAAGACCCATTCCTAATATTTTCAGTCTCCTGAGGGGGAATAGGCTTTGACGTGCCCTCTTCACGACTGTCTTAGTGTGTTTGGACCATGATAGTTTGTTGGTGATGTGGACACCAAGGAACTTGAAGCTCTCAACCTGCTCCACTACAGCCCCGTCAATGAGAATGGGGGGGGCATGCTCGGTCCTCCTTTTCCTGTAGTCCACAATCATGTCCTTTGTCTTAATCACGTTCAGCGAGAGGTTGTTGTCCTGGCACCGCATGACCAGGTCTCTGACCTCCTCCCTGTAGGCTGTCTCATCGTTGTAGGTGATCAGGCCTACCACTGTTGTGTCATCGGCAAACTTGATGATGGTGCTGGAGTCGTGCCTGGCCATGCAGTCATAAGTGAACAGGGAGTACAGGAGGGACAGAGCACGCACCTCTGAGGGGCCCCTGTGTTGAGGATCAGCGTGGCAGATGTGTTGTTACCTACCCTTACTACCTGGGGGCAGCCCGTCAGGAAGTCCAGGATCCTGTTGCAGAGGGAGGTGTTTAATCCCAGGGTCCTTAGCTTAGTGATGAGCTTTGAGGGCACTATGGTGTTGAACGCTGAGCTGTAGTCAATGAACAGCATTCTCACATACGTAGGTGTTCCTTTTGTCCAGGTGGGAAAGGGCAGTGTTGAGTGCAATAGAGACTGCATCATTTGTGGATCTATTGGGGTGGTATGCAAATTGGAGTGGGTCTAGGGTTTCTGGGATAATAGTGTTGATGTGAGCCATGACCAGCCTTTCAAAGCACTTCATGGCAACAGATGTGAGTGCTATAGGTCAGTAGTCATTTAGGCAGGTTACCTTAGTGTTTTTGGGCACAGGAACTATTGAGTGCGGTCTTAGTGCCAGCATCGGTTTGTGGTGGTAAATAGACAGCTACGAAGATTATAGATGAAAACTCTCTTGGTAAACAGTGTGGTCTACAGCTTATCATGAGATACTCTACCTTAGGCGAGCAAAACCTTGAGACTTCCTTAGATTTCGTGGACCAGCTGTTGTTTACAAATATACATAGACCGCCACCCCTTGTCTTACCAGAGGCCGCTGTTCTATCCTGCCGAAAAAGCGTAAAACCCGCCAGCTGTGTGTTATTCATGTCGTCGTTCAGCCACGACTCGGTGAAACATAAGATATTAGTCTTTAATATCCCGTTGGTAAGATATACGTGATCGTAGTTCGTCTATTTTATTATCCATTGATTGTACGTTGGCTAATAGGACTTACAAGGCACCCAGACCTTCATCCCCGATATCTCCGTCTCTTCCGACTCAACTTTAAAGAACTACTTGGTAGCATAGTGGTTAGAGCGTTGGGCCAGTTACCTAAAGGTTGCTGGATCGAATCCCTGAACTGACAAAGTAAAGATCTGTTGTCCTACCCCTGAGCAAGGCAGTTAACCCACTGTTCCCTGGGCTCCGAAGACGTGAATGTTGATTATGGCAGTCCCCGCACCTCTCTGATTCAGAGGGGTTGGGTTAAATGTTCAAGTCACATTTCAGTTGAATGCATTCAGTTGTACAACTGACTATGTATCCCCCTTACTTAAGTTGTTTTTTTGCGTATCTGTACTTTACTATATAATTTTTTTTTTACAACTTTTACTTTTACTCCACTACATCCCTAAAGAAAATAATTTACTTTTTACTCCATACATTTTCCCTGTCACCCGAAAGTACTCGTTACATTTTGAATGCTTAGCAGGACAGGAAAATGGTCAAATTCACACACTTATCAAGAAAACATCCCTGGTCATCCTCTGCCTCTGATCTGGTTGACTCACTAAACACAAATGTTTCATTTGTAAATGATGGCGTTGGAGTGTGATGGCGTTGGAGTGTTGGAGTGTGATCTGGCTATCCGTAAAAAAGAAAAGAAAATTGTGTGGTCTGGTTTGCTTAATATAAGGAATTTTACATTATTTATAATTTTACTTTTGATATTTAAGTATATTTTAGGAATTACATTTACTTTTGATACTTAAGTATATTTAAAAGCAAATACTTTTACTCAAGTGGTATTTTACTTGGTGACTCACTTTTACTTTAGTTATTTTCTATTAAGGTATCTTTACTTTCACTCAAGTATGACAATTGAGTACTTTTTCCACCACTTCCACAACACAACACCTTCTGTCAGTGGCGAAATTACACGTATGTTCTGAGAGCGGCGCTACTTCTGTGTCTGATCTACACAACTCCTTTTGTGTGCAAGATTTTGAATTGCCTAGGACCTTTATTAGTTTTGATAACAGGGTAGAGACGTCTCCCTCTGCCGTATTTGTTCGGAACAGCATGACGTCAGTACGTGAGGACTGAATGAAACGTCATCCTTACGGCTGCAGCTTTGGTCCTGAAGTGGTGCGTGGCCTTTCTTTCGCTCTAGCTTCAATTGAACAATTAAGCAAATTATCTTTAAGTTTAATTTTATAACCATGGCGCGAAACATCTCCTTCTTCGCCGCCCCCACTTATCTGCTCCTTATCACTGTACTGTGTTATCGAGTGGCTGCCGACGGGCTGGTGAACGAGGAGGTGAAACGAACGGTGGACCTGAGCACGCATCTTGCTAAGATAACAGCAGAGATTCTTCTGTCAAACCAGGGAGACTCGGCGGTACATAACTTTATCTTGGCGGTAGAGCCCGACCTGGCCAACCACCTCGCGTACGTCGGTGCATCGGTAAGTGATTTCAGAATGAATTTGCTGTAAACCACATTTTGCCAGGTAGCTAGTTGGCTAACTAACATTAGCTAGCCGGCTAACATTAGCTAGTTAGCTAACATGAACATCTTTGTCCAGATTCGCCCAGTCAAGGCAAGGAAGCTACAGTACTTGCTCGCTAGTAAATGTCTACTTTTGTTAAATGGTGGATCTACCAAACTGTGGAAGGGCTGTAGCAAAAACATTTTAATAAAGTGCATTATATGATGGTGTGGAACTGTTTGAATGGGCTAGCGGGTGCACTTCCGCAACACAATTTGTTCTGTCAGTGGCTAAATGACACGTATGCGCTGAGAGGGTAGCTACTTCCGTGTCTGATCAGAACAGCCCCTTTTTGTGTGCAATATCTTTGAATTGCCTAGGACCTTAATTTATGTCAGATAGTTTCTAGGTAGACAATTCTTTCCCCTAATATCAGTGATTGTTTACACACCACCAATACCCGTGGGGAATGAATACTCACTCTACATTCACACCGTTGCATACTCAAACTCATTCCTGCCTGTAAATGAATACACCTCATGTCCAGTTGTAGTTGAATTGCAGCAGAATGGACAGACATGTAAACGTGTGTCTTTGCTAGGTGAAGGGTGATGAAGAGGAGGATGCCATGCTTGAGCTCAAGCAAACAACAATCCAAGGTCAAAGGTGAGAAGTTTATAATATATTGTGCATCCCTGTTCACTAAGGTTATATTGCATTATCCATTGTATGTCATTAGACTGTAAAGTTTGTAGATATGCATTTTTTCACCATGTTAAACTTCACCCCTTTTTCCAGTGGAGTTTCTCTCACTGTTTTAGTTTGTCCCCTTGTTTTTAGAACCATATATGTTGGTGCTGGTGACCTGACCCCTCTCCTATCTGCTATCCTCTTACAGTGGGGAGTTTTACAAGGTGCAGTTACCCTCCAGTCTGGGCGTGGGCGCTAAGCTGCGGGTGAAGGTGGAGACTGTCCTGAGCCACATCCTGAGGCCCTTCCCCACACACATTACCCAGGCTGAGCGTCAGCTGGTGGTGTTCCAGGGTAACCACTACCTGTACTCCCCCTACCCCACCCGCAGCCAGACCACCCGCGTCCGCCTCGCCTCTAAGACTGTGGAGAGCTACACCAAGCTGGGCAACCCCAGCAAGAGCGATGAAGCTATTGAGTATGGCCCCTTCCGTGATGTCGCCCCTTTCAGCGAGGTAAAGTGTCTCTGAGGTCCCTGACTGGATTTGGGATGCATTTAATATTATTTTTATGTATATTGTCTGACTTTATTGAATAGATAGATAAAGAGGATGACAGTGGGGAAAGATGGACATTGTGTCAAAGGGCAGAAGACTCGATTCTAACCATACACATGTGTAGACGTGTGCTGGAGGCTCCGGTTGAGACCGCTAGGCCATGTCCTTGAATGGTTTAAGCACTTTTGGGCCAGCTGAATAGCGGACATTGGCTTAGTGGAGTCATATTTGGATTAGAAGCAAAAGGAGAAATTTCTTTTTTTGTTCTTTTTAGGATGCCATGAAGGTCCATTATGAGAACAACACACCCTTCCTCACTATTAGCAGCATCACCCGCATCATCGAAGTCTCCCATTGGGGAAACATTGCTGTGGAAGAGACCATTGACATGAGGCACACAGGTGCATTCCTGAAAGGGCCTTTCTCCCGTTATGACTACCAGCGTCAGTCTGACAGTGGCATCTCATCAGTCAAATCCTTTAAGGTGTGTTGATTTTAAAGACTCCTTTATTGCCATGGATCTTGGTGCATTTTCAAATCATGCTTGCAGGAGGACTTCTTAAGATTGTATAATAACTGCATCTCCTCACTCTCCCGAAGACCATCCTTCCTGCCTCAGCCCAGGATGTGTACTACCGGGATGAGATCGGCAACATATCCACCTCCCACCTACAGATTCTGGAAGAATCTGTGGAGGTGGAGGTTCGGCCCCGCTTCCCTCTGTTTGGTGGCTGGAAGACCCACTACATTATCGGCTACAATCTGCCCAGCTATGAGTACCTCTACACTCTGGGTGAGTTGAGTTGGCTAAATTACCATAACTATTAATAACCAGAACTCTTTAAAGAGAAATGGCCCGAAAGCTAAAAAATGATGTGCTAATGCTTGAATTCATCCTGTTGATTCTCAGGGGATCAGTATGCTCTGAAGATGAGGCTGGTTGACCATGTATATGATGACCAAGTCATCGACTCCCTCACTGTTAAACTCATATTGCCAGAAGGCGCCAGGTGAGCATGCATGGTGTGTATGTGCACACACTCCTTTAGTGTCTGTGGAAATGGACAGATCTCCTGTTTCATTCTAATGATCCACATCTTTTCCTCTCAGGAACATCCATGTGGAAACCCCCTACCCCATTGACCGCATTCCAGACCAGCTGCACTACACCTACCTGGACACCTTTGGTCGTCCCGTGCTGGTGGCTTCTAAGAACAATCTGGTGGAGCAGCACATCCAGGATGTAGTGGTGAGCTGCTGGGCCCTAGTGGAAGAGGGAATTGGAGACTTTAGGGGGGAGGTTCTGGGGAGAAAGGAAGGCAGTTTGTTTGTATGAATTAACCAGTGTGCCATTACTATGACAGGATTGTTATAAGCAGTCGCTCCAGAGATACACCACCACCAGGGCCCAGCAGCTGCATGCTTTACATCTGAAACCCTTGCAGAGAAATGCTTTAGATGCAATGTAAGATTAGGTCCTTCATTGATGGTGCAAGTTCCTCAGTGTCTCTCTCTCACTCATCCCCCCAGGTGCATTATACCTTCAATAAGATCCTGATGCTGCAGGAGCCTCTATTGGTGGTGGGGGCCTTCTACATCCTCTTCTTCACAGTCATCATCTATGTGCGCCTGGACTTCTCCATCACTAAGGTACTCCATCCTCAACATACTCTGCTGCTCTTATTATGGGGAGCACTTTAACTCTCCTGTCATTACTCCCTTCTAAGTTCATCTACTTTTCCCCCCTGTATGCACTTCCTGACTCTCTCCCCTTCTCTCTCCATCTTTTTATCCAGGACCCTGCTGCAGAGGTTCGTATGAAGGTGGCCTCCATCACAGAGCAGGTCCTGACTCTGGTCAACAAGCGTTTAGGGCTGTACCGCCACATGGACGAGGTGGTGAATCGCTATAAGCAATCCCGAGACACGGGGGCCCTGAACAGCGGCCGCAAGACCCTGGAGGCCGACCACCGCACCCTCACCAACGACATCAGCTCCCTGCAGGCCCGCCTCAAAACAGAGGGCTCCGACCTCGCAGATAAGGTGTGTGTATTCAATTGTGTGTACGGTATTTGTATCTACCCTTGTGTGTGTGTGTGTGTACACTGTGCTGAGCCTTACATTCCGCTGTGTGTGTTTCAGGTGGGTGAGGTGCAGAAGCTGGACGGCCAGGTGAAGGACCTGGTGGGTCGCTCCTGTCAGGAGGCTGAGCGCCTGGTGGCAGGCAAGGTGAAGAAGGAGGCCTACATCGACAACGAGAAGACCCTAGCTAGCAAGAGACTGGAGCTGGTGACGCGCATCGACAGTCTGCTGGACACCCTGTAAACGCCACAATACACACGTGATGGTGTGCAGTATACACAAATGCTATACGCACACAAACACACGTGCTGCCCCAGCTACACATCTGTTGAACCGCTCTTGCACTCATTTATAATAAGGAACATCGCCATTTTCACACTATACCCCCGCAAGCTCAATGTCCATCCTCTGAGACCCAGACACGAAATAAACACACTCACGCAGAGTAACCTGTAGGTGCATACAAACACTCGTGCCTTTGTGCCTCGCTAAAAACATGACGGCATTATGCTTAACACCACAGTGAGTGCTTGCGTCACACCTTATGTGGGAGAGTCTAGTGTGAGTTAAATTGCGCGGAAGAGTGTTGCTCAGAGTAAATGCAGCGTTTTCATGTTTAAATTTGGAATCCTCTTTTGTATTTAGTTCTCACCCTTTTGTATGATTTTTGGAGATGAACAATAATTGTTTTACTATGGATAGTCAAGTTACTCTGTAAGGGTTGTCTCATACATGTCTCATCTGTCCCATGTCTATACTCCCTTGAGCCCTTCCAACCTGTGTGCTCCTCTAAAGGGGAAGTAGTCATCATTGCCGGTGCCCCTGAAATAAGGTGGTCCATGTGAGTCAAACAATCTCTAAATGTCTTTGTCATATTCTTTGCACTTACAAACCACAATTGCTCCTTCCCCCTGGCCATTACATTTTGTATATTTGAACAATGTTGAAGCTCTGAAACCGTGTGGACCCCAATTCAAAGGGTTACCATCTTCATGTTAAGTTTCTAATTGTTCCTCTGTAATATTTCTAACATTTGTATGATTTCTTGTTTTGTAATGGTATGTTTTCTTTGATTAGTAAATGCATGACATTAGGCCATGTGTGTGGGGAAGAGTATGTGGCAATCGAAGACATTGGTTGATAACGTATGTAAACCTGTACCAGTAGTAAGTGAAATGGGGGGAAATGAACCAAATTTGAAATAAATCTGGAAAAAAATCAGAAAATGTGTTATTTTTTTATATAACGTGTTGAAACATTGCCTGACAGCAGTGTGAAATCCAAATGATTGATACACCTTTGAAACTCTTCAGGGAAGTAACCTAGTTCCACCAACTGAGGGCAATCTTGCTCTCAATATATTTTCAAATCTCTGGTGGTGAGAGTCATTCAGCTTTTGACTTCGGAAAGTGAGAGTACAAAGTTTGATCCTGACTTTTTACTTTCAATATGTATACAAATATGTGCACAATCCATGTTATCTACAGTATCTATGGAGATGTGGTTTGCTGATTTATTTGTTAAGTTCATCACCAAGAATAATAATTGGTTATGTGATGAAGACATTAAATAATGGCTCACCTGTCAATGAGTAAGCAAGAGGGCAATGGTGGGTTGAATTCTCCATTTAAAGATATTACATACTGAATGACATTGATTACATTTCCCTTCTCTCTCCACACTCTGGGAATTTGCATGAATTTCCAACACTGATGTATCATAGTGTGCACACCAGGCCTCAGCAGGTTGATCCAAACCTCTGGAGGAGGGTGGAGACCTGCTTAATTCTTCCCAATCAGAGAGTAGAACAAACAGGAGATGAGACACAGGTCATTCTAAGGTCGCTGCTTTCCCTTTAGGGTCATGAGGGGTTGCCTTAGTTCATTTCCTGTGCCATAATAACAAAACTCATTCTGGTTGCCATGATAACATTAACTTATTGTATGTGCCATACAATAATCATTGTGAAAATACACATTGGAGGAAGGCGAAGACAATGTCTGTTAGCACTGATGTTCTGTGGTGTTAAAAGGCTCCACAATGCTGTTTTTGTTAGTGTGTTTGTGCTTCAGTGGAGATTTGGCGCTGCAGGGCTGGTAGACCCTCTCATTCTCACACCAACAAACTGTACTGCAGACATACTATAGTAGACAAAGTTTCCCTCGCTTGTTTGCTATGTCAAACAAAATGACTGAGGTGATGTAATGCTTCTTACAATCTAATGACACCATCACATCGCAACTTGGTTAGGAGATTGTCAGATATTGTATTCTACACCAGGTTGAGTATCATCTGTATACTTTTTCCTGAACTGCTGTATGTTTGGCAAATACACTGTTATTTTTATATCACAAGGGAGAGAAAGTAGTGTACAGTATGTTGCATTAGCACTTCACAATAACACCAATTCCTTACATCTGGCATCACCTCCAATAGTGGTAATAATTTGATTGTTTTACACAAATGCATGCCATAGTGTTTTCTTGTAATAGCTTAGTGTAATTTACTGTGTGTGGTTGGTTGATACAGTTGAAGTCGGAAGTTTACATACACTTAGGTTGGAATCATTAAAACTTTTTTTTCAACCACTCTTGTTAACAAACTATAGTTTTGGCATGTCGGATAGGACTTCTACTTTGTGCATGACACAAGTCATTTTTCCAACAATTGTTTAAAGACAGATTATTTAACTTATAATTAATTCAATGTATCACAATTCCAGTGGGTCAGAAGTTTACATACACTAAGTGGACTGTCCCTTTAAACAGCTTGGAAAATTCCAGAAAACGATGTCATGGCTTTAGAAGCTTCTGATAGGCTAAATGACATCTTTTGAGGCGATTGGAGGTTTACCTGTGGATGTATTTCAAGGACTACCGTCAAACTCAGTGCTTCTTTGCTTGGCATTAGAAAATCAAAAGAAATCAGCCAAGACCTCAGAAAAAAATGGTAGACCTCCACAAGGTACCACGTTCATCTGTACAAACAATAGTACGCAACTATTAACACCATGGGACCACGCAACCATCATACAGCTCAGGAAGGAGACGCGTTCTGTCTCCTAGAGATGAACGTACTTTGGTGCGAAAAGTGCAAATCAATCCCAGAACAACAGCAAAGGACCTTGTGAAGATGCTGGAGGAAACAGGTACAAAAGTATCTATATCCACAGTAAAAACGAGTCCTATATCGACATAACCTGAAAGGCAGCTCAGCAAGGAAGAAGCCACTGCTCCAAAACCGCCATAAAAAAAGCCAGACTACGGTTTGCAACTGCACATGGGGACAAAGATCATACTTTTTGGAGAAATGTCCTCTGGTCTAATGAAACAAAAATATAACTGTTTGGCCATCATGACCATCGTTATGTTTGGAGGAAAAAGGGGGAGGCTTGCAAGCCAAAGAACACCATCCCAACCGTAAAGCACGGGGGTGGCAGCATCATGTTGTGGGGGTGCTTTGCTGCAGGAGGGACTGGTGCACTTCACAAAATAGATGGCATCATGAGGAGGGGAAATTATGTGGATATAAAGCTTGGTTGCAAATGGGTCTTTCAAATGGGCAATGACCCCAAGCATACTTCCAAAGTTGTGGCAAATGGCTTAAGGGCAACAAAGTCAAGGTATTGGAGTGGCCATCACAAAGCCCTGACCTCAATCCCATAGAAAATTTGTGGGCACAACTGAAAAAGTGTGTGTGAGCAAGGAGGCCTATAAACCTGACTCAGTTAAACCACCTCTGTCAGGAAGAATGGGCCAAAATTCACCCAACTTATTGTGGGAAGCTTGTGGAAGGCTCCACGAAACGTTTGACCCAAGATAAACAATTTAAAGGCAATGCTACCAAATACTAATTGAGTGTATGTAAACTTCTGACCCACTGGGAATGTGATGAAAATATTAAAAGCTGAAATAAATAATTCTCTCTACTATTATTCTGACATTTCACATTCTTAAAATAAAGTGGTGATCCTAACTGACCTATGACAGGGAATTTTTACTTGGATTAAATGTCAGGAATTGTGAAAAACGGAGTTAAAATTTATTTGGCTAAGGTGTATGTAAACTTCCGACTTCAACTGTATGTGGCTGGTAGAAGGAAAAGATTCGTTAGAGATCTTCTTTTGAGTTCTGTCTCTGCCTTGCTTTAGCTTCAGCCTATAGTGGATGTGATAACTGGTCGCACCAGGGCTGCGGTTGAGATGTTGGCCAAAGCCGAGCAAAATTCTGTTTAAACCGGAATCCACGAACAGAACTGTATCCTGATGTGGCGAACAGTGAAAGCTGAGAAACACTGGTGTGTGCATAGGTGTATGTGCGTGCATAGGTGTATGTGCATGCATATGTGTATGTGCGGGTAAGGGGCACCATGTGGTTGTTATGTAACTTAGGTTATTGCAAGTAGGTTATTTCTCAGAACTGATTAATAGTTTCGGAAGAATCTGAAATAAAAAGCCAGGTAGCTGTGAAATTGGGAATTCAGAGGGCAAGAGCAACGTGACCTGCTGGTGATTGATTATGTTGAGCTCACCTGCAGCCCCCTTCTCCTAATCTCTTTCTCTCCCTCTCTCTCCCCTCTCTCTCTCTTTCACGCATGCACACACACACACCCTTCCGAAAGACCAGTCACTGTCAGAACAATATTATGAACTGAAGAAACTTCACAGCGCATGCTCATAAATCACTCCAACATAAATCACTCCAACTGTGTCCAAATGTTTGATGTGACGTTGATGGAATATTCTCCTAACCCTCAGAAAACTGGACACATGAATGTTCATGCAACGTCCCACGAAAGTGCCTAGAACAATGGGATATTCTGGGAACATGGTAACCACATTCTGGGTCAATTCTGTTTGACATTAAGGGAATGTTCTAACTCTAGTGCCAAAACATGCTAAATAGTTGCTAACATACATAGAATGTTCCCAGAAATGACGGAAAACTGGACAGTCAAACATCAGGAGAACATTACGGGTAACATTACAAAAACGTTCTTTCTCCCTAGAATTGTTAGCTGGGTCTGTAAAGAATTTACTTTGGGCTTCAAGCAAAATAAATCAGGAAAATCCACGTCATGCATTCTGGCAATAAACACACTCCCAGGTCTCTGCCTCCTGTTGTATTCAAAATCATTTACAAATATAGCATCCTATGCTAGAATCTGTAGCTTCGCTGTGGACAAATCCTGCATACTTTGGCTCCTCTTAACCTGGAAACAAACCGAGATGGAGAGATGACAACAGCAGCCCGTTTTCTGTGGACCTCTGTCCTCTGGCCAATGTGTCAGCCATTCCACAGTGACAGGCCTGGGGCGGAGGGGCCTGCGCTGGGGAGGGGGATGAAAGCAGCCTGGTCGGTGCCAATGTCCTGTGCAGGTGGCAGGGCGAGGAAGAGGAGCACAATGACAGCACCTGTGCCGCTCGCACAGCTGTAGGGGGTGAGGATGAGGATGGCTGACAGACAGACAGACAGACAGACAGACAGACAGACAGACAGACAGACAGACAGACAGACAGACAGACAGACAGACAGACAGACAGACAGACAGACAGACAGACAGACAGACAGACAGACGAGGGGAAGGAAGGTAACAGGGAGAGATTGGGAGATCGCTGGACGGGTTGTGTTCGTCTGACTTCAAACAGAGGCTTGTGTCGCGGGTGTGGAGAGACACATTCTTGTCAGGGGCGGGTGTGGTGGACGGAGGGAGGGTTGAGGGGATGGAGGAAAAGGTGGAAGAGAGACAGAAAGAGGAAAAGATCATTGAGAATGTTGTCGTTGCGTCCATGTACTGCATATACAGTTGAAGTCGGAAGTTTACATACACTTTAGCCAAATACATTTAAACTCAATTTTTCACAATTCCTGACATTTAATCCTAGTAAAAATTCCCTGTCTTAGGTTAGTTAGTATCACCACTTTACTTTAAGAATGTGAAATGTCAGAATAATAGTAGAGAGAATTATTTATTTCAGCTTTTATTTCTGTCATCACATTCCCAGTGGGTCATAAGTTTACATACACTCAATTAGTATTTGGTAGCATTGCCTTTAAATTGCTTAAAGATATACTTCTCCTTAATGCAACCGCTGTGTCAGATTTCAAAAAAGCTTTACAGCGAAAGCACATCATGGAATAATCTGAGTACAGCGCTCAGAGACCAAAACAATCCATACAGATACCCACCATGTTGTGGAGTCAACAGAAGTCAGAAATAGCATTATAAATATTCACTTACCTTTGATGATCTTCATCGGAATGCACTCCCAGGAATCCCAGTTCCACAATAAATGTTTGTTTTGTTCGATAAAGTCCATAATTTATGTCCAAATACCTAATTTTTGTTCACGCGTTTAGTTCAGGTCCAGACGAAAAGTCTAAAAAGTTATATTACAGTTCGTAGAAACATGTCAAACGATGTATAGAATCAATCTTTAGGATGTTTTTATCATAAATCTTCAATAATGTTCCAACCGGACAATTCCTTTGTCTTTAGAAATGAAAGGGAACGCAGCTCGCTCTCACGGCCGCGCGCGAGACTTAGCTCATGGCATTCTGCCAGACCCCTTAGTCAAACAGCTCTTATTCGCTCCCCCTTCACAGAAGAAGCCTGAAACAAGGTTCTAAAGACTGTTGACATCTAGTGGAAGCCTTAGGAAGTGCAATCGGACCACATTTACACTGTATCTTGGAAAGGCAAAGACTTGAAAACCTACAAACCTCAGATTTCCCACTTCCTGGTTGGATTTTTTCTCAGGTTTTTGCCTGCCATATGAGATCTGTTATACTCACAGGCATCATTCAAACAGTTTTAGAAACTTCAGAGTGTTTTCTATCCAAATCTAATAATAACATGCATATCTTAGCTTCTGGGCCTGAGTGGAAGGCAGTTTACTCTGGGCACCTTATTCATCTAAGCTACTCAATACTGCCCCCCAGCCATAAGAAGTTTTAACTTGGGTCAAACGTTTTGGGTAGCCTTCCACAAGCTCCCCACAATAATTTTGGCCCATTCCTCCTGACAGAGCTGGTGTAACCGAGTCGGGTTTGTAGGCCTCCTTGCTCGCACACACTTTTTCAGTTGTGCCCACAAATTTTCTATGGGATTGAGGTCAGGGCTTTGTGATGGCCACTCCAATACCTTGACTTTGTTGTCCTTAAGCAATTTTGCCACAACTTTGGAAGTATGCTTGGTGTCATTGTCCATTTGGAAGACCCATTTGCAACCAATTTTTTACTTCCTGACTGTCTTGAGATGTTGCTTCAATATATCCACATAATTTTCCCCTCCTCATGATGCCATCTATTTTGTGAAGTGCACCAATCCCTCCTGCGGCAAAGCACCCCCACAACATGATGCTGCTACCCCAGTGCTTCACGTTGGGATGGTGTTCTTCGGCTTGCAAGCTTCCCCCTTTTTCCTCCAAACATAACGATGGTCATTATGGCCAAACAGTTCGATTTTGTTTCATCAGACCAGAGGACATTTCTCCAAAAAGTATGCTCTTTGTAACCAAATGTGCAGTTGCAAACCGTAGTCTGGCTTTTTTTATGGCAGTTTTGGAGCAGTGGCTTCTTCCTTGCTGAGCTCCCTTTCAGGTTATGCCTATCTAGGACTTGTTTTACTGTGGATATAGATACTTTTGTACCTGTTTCCTCCAGCATCTTCACAAGGTCCTTTGCTGTTGTTCTGGGATTGGTTTACACTTTTCGCACCAAAGTACGTTCATCTCTAGGAGACAGAATGCATCTCCTTCCTGAGCGGTATGATGGCTGTGTGGTCCTATGGTGTTAATACTTGCGTACTGTTGTTTGTACAGATGAAGGTGGTACCTTCAGGCATTTGGAAATTGCTCCCAAGGATGAACCAAACGTGTGGGGGTCTATTAGCCTATCAGAAGCTTCTATAGCCATGACATAATTTTCTGGAATTTTCCAAGCTGTTTCAAGGCACAGTCAACTTAGTGTATGTAAACTTCTGACCGACTGGAATTGTGATACAGTGGATTATAATTGCAATAATCTGTCTGTAAACAATTGTTGGAAAAATTACTTGTGTAAGGCACAAAGTAGATGTCCTAACCGACTTGCCAAATCTATAGTTTGTTAACAAGAAATTTGTGGAGTTGTTGAAAAACGAGTTTTAATGACTCCAACCTAAGTGTATGTAAACTTCCAACTTCAACTGTATACAGTGCATAGTGCACTTGTCTTCACATTTTACTGCCTTAAAATGTAATCTAAAAAGGGATTAAATTAGATTTTCTTCCGACAGATCTACACAACATACATCCCATTTTCAAAGTGAAAGAGAATTACAGAACATTTTCCAAATTAATAAAATATGGTTTGAGACAAGGTTTGAATAGTGCTGCATTTTTTACAAAAATAATGGATATATGTTGCTGTTAAGAGTCATGGGATAACTATAGTTCTAACTATGCTTTTTGGAAAGTAACTATTTTTCCGGGGGAACAAATAGTTACTTTCGAGGTGACTACAACTATTCAAGTATAGATCTCAGAAGGTAACTACTTTTGTAAACAATTTGAAAACAGATTTGAGAAAGCAACTACTTAAAAAAAAGATTTGATTACATTTCTCGGGAAGTGACTACTTTTCCGAAACTTTTGGATTGGCTGCCTTCATCAAATGGCAGGGCTGTATCTGGAACTGCATGTTGAAAATAGAAATAGAATGAATAGAGCACACACACAATCTCTTATACAATTCTAATCTATCTGACAGTCATATTTGAAGTTTCATTCCAGAATGCTACAGTGCCTTTAGAAAGTATTCAAACCTCTTGAGTTTTTCCCACATTTGTTGTGTTAAAGCATGAATTTAAAATCGATTAAATCAATATTTTTTTGTCACTGGCCTACACACAATACCCCATAATGTCAAAGTGGAATTATGTTTTTCAAAACATTTTTACAAGTGAATTATGAAAAGCTGAAAGGTCTTGAGTCAATAAGTATTCAACCCCTTTATTATGGCAAGCCTCAATAAGTTTAACCAGTCACATAATAAGTTGCATGGACTCACTCTGTGTGCAATAATAGAGTTATTACCTCACCTCTGGATCTCACAAATACGTACGGTCCATCAGTCGAGCAGTGAATTTCAAACACAGATTCAACCACAAAGACCAGGGAGGTTTTCTAATGCCTCGCAAAGAAGGACACCTATTGGTAGATGGGTAAAAAAAAGCAGACATTGAATACCTTTTTAGCATGGTGAAGTTATTAATTACACTTTGGATGGTGTATCAATACACCCAGTCACTACAAAGATACAAGCACCCTTCCTAACTCAGTTGCCGAAGAGGAAGAAAACCTCTCAGGGATTTCACCATGAGGCCAATGGGGACTTCACAACAGTTACAGAGTATAACAGCTGTGACATGAGAAAACTGAGGATGGATCAAATCCTTGAAGTTACTGTACAATTCCAATGTAATTGACAGAGTGAAAAGAAGCAAGCCTGTAAAGAAGATAAAATATACCAAAACATGCATTCTGTTTGCAACAAGGCACTAAAGTAATACCGTAAAAAGCTCTTTATCCTGAGTACAAAGTGTTATGTTCGGGGCAAATCCAATACAACACATTACAGAGTACCATTCTTCATATTTTCAAGCATAGTGGTGTCTGCATCATGTTATGGCTATGCTTGTAATCGTTAAGGACTGGGGAGTTTTTCAGGATAAAAAAAGAAATGTAATGGAACTATGCACAGGCAAAATCCTTGAGGAAAACCTTGTTCTGTTTGCTTTCTACCTGTCACTGGGAGATGAATTCACCTTTCAGCAGGACAATAACCTAAAACACAAGGCCAAATCTACACTGGAGTTGCTTACCAAGAAGACAGTGAATGTTCCTGAGTGGTCAAATTACAGTTTTGACTTAAATCTACTGAAAATCTATGGCAAGACCTGAAAATGTTTGTCTAGAAATGATCAACAACCAAATCTGAACGAGCTTGAAGAATTTTGAGAAGAATATTGTGCAAATGTTGCACAATCCAAGTGTGGAAAGCTCTTAGAGACTTACCCAGAAAGACTCATAGATGTAATTGCTGCCGAAGGTGCTTCTACAAAGTATTGACTCAAGGGTGTGAATACTTACTGTATGTAAATGAGATGAGATAAGCTAATTTATAAAAAATTCAAAAAATGGATATATAGCATTTTAGAATGAACTCTTCATTTGATCTACAAAATACATGTCTATCTGAACATTTTGCAAATGTCCATTATCCTGATTGTCTATTGCCCCAGGTGTACATAATCAAGTCAAGCCAATTAACCAATTATATTTTGAACAGATAAGTACAAGTTGTAATGCTCAACTACTGAATGACTTTTTCAACAGGCCACTGAAAAGGTTGAAAGCTGCAATTCATTTTATGTTACCTGAAAATACTGCAGAGTAATTCAAAGCCATTTGCAAACAGCAAGTTGGATGCATAGCAAGAACAACTTCGAACCTCTTTGTCCATCTGAGAGTAAGTGTTATTGTTTTAAACACACACTATACCATCTTTAAAGGGATAGTTTACTCAAAATACAAACTAACATGATTTCCAACCTACCTTGGCTGTAGTTTATTCAAGAAGGCAGTTTTGTGATATTCTGGTTTCATTTTGACATGTAATAGCCATATTTTGTTACTGTAACATGAACCTGTTCTTCTGCCTGTTTAATCAAACTGTAATTACTTTTTGAACAATGTTTTATTAGCATGTTGTTACATAATACTTTGGTAATTGCATATTTATTGCATATTAATGGTCTGAGAGTTTTTGTAACTTCTGCACACAAGAGGAATAGTGACTGTTCCTTATTCCACTTAGATATGTAATAACTCAATTTTAATGTTTTTTATGTATTTTCTATGTAACAACAATGTAGCTATCGTAATGATCACAAAGTATTAGAATTTGATGTGAAGTGCTACTGTATTACCTTGTCTCACTCATTATGAAAATATATTTGTTAGTCATATTGAAGCTGCAAAAGGGGTCTACTCTAATGTTGAGGTGATTCCATGTCCTTCCTGTTTCCAAACCATGTGCTCATGATCATACATTTACACTCATTTGACTACCTGTTGTCGTTTTTGGTTCTTCATCAAATATTTGGCAGCCATCAAATAAATATTTATTTGTTTTCAAATACCCTTGCGGTAACACTTTACTTGACACCCAGTATCAGCACACACACACGCACACGCACACGCACACACACACACACACACACACACACACACACACACACACACACACACACACACACACACACACACACACACACACACACACACACACACACACACACACTTCCTCCCCTCTCTATCACTCCTGATTAAAGTGACAGGGGCACTTCCCATTGGCTGTGAGAGTGGCCCTCTCCTTTCCAGGGCAGCCAATTTCCCCCTACTCCAGAGCTGATAGGAAACTTTGATTATCCACTGAGCTTAGGAGAGACAAAGACATTTTTCCTCTCACACTTCACATACCACTCTATTTCATCTCTACAGTGAGACTCTCATTATTTCTGTGTTTTCTCACCCTCTTTTTGTCAATCTGACATTAACTCTTTGTTGTCCCTTTGGTACATGGCCTTACATTGTGAGCCAGATCTGACAGATCTGACAGGCAGGAAGTGTCACCGTGGTAACACCTGGTTCCTGCACCCCAGTTAACTTACACCTCAAGCAACCTGGCGGCCTGGCAGCTTGACCCATTGTCCTCTTCCCCACAACCCCCTTAAACAAACGTATCATATACGGTGGCTGTGTGTATTCACATGAGGAGTTTGAAGGGGAACATTTCAGAGAAATAGGATGGATTCAAAAGCGATAGGCCTACAAGCCCTAAAGTGGATGGGGAGTGAAGCATGGCAAAAGACAGAGGGATAGGTAGACAGAAAACTTAGAGAGAAATGTTTTGAGAGAGGGAGAGCAGCTAACAGGAAACAGCTCTCTCTCCGCACCCAGCACTAGCCCTCCCAGCAGACTCTTCCTGTCAGGACTCCACTCTCTTCCTGTCCAGCCATCGGGAATCCCAGCTGGAACATTCCAGCTGTGCAATGGCCTTTTGTAGTCGTTCTCTCTCTCTGTCACTCTGAGTCCATGCCCTGCATCTCTTCTCTATGAATTTATATCTGGCATTAATTTCTCTATATTTTCTCTGTCTGTCTCTCTCTATCTCTCTCTCACACACACACACACACACACACACACACACACACACACACACACACACACACACACACACACACACACACACACACACACACACACACACACACACACACACACACACACACACACACACACACACACACACATGCACTCTCTCTCTCTCTTTCTTTCACCCTCGTTCTCTCTCTCTCTTTCTCTCTGTGTCTCTCACACTGTCTCCATCTCCTGCATCTCTTCTCTATGACTCTATGAATTTCTATCTGGCATGAATTTCTCTCTAGGTTCTCTGTCTCTCTCTCTCACATACACACGCAAAAAAACAACCTTTTAACAGACGACTTAAACTCATGCATGCGTTTTATGTGCGGGTCATACCGGGAATCAAATCCACTATTCTGGTGTCTCTAAGGTACGCACGCACACTTCTTCGCTTTCCTCATTTGGATGAGTCTACATTTTAATCATCATTTTATCACTAGGGGTCGCTACATAACAGTACAATAGGGCCCGATTGCTAAAACCGAGCGCTAGCGGGTTGGTAATAACACAAATAGCCTGAGTAACCCCTACAAGCCTTGTTCTGTCTTTACATTCATTCACCATAAATCACAGAAGATCCTTCTTTATGATGTTGATATTTTGTGAGCAGGGAAATGCTGAAGGCCATTAAGTTAATGACTGTAGGCATACGAATGAAATGGCACACGAATGCAAATATGTATGTGCATGCACTCTGGGCCAGGGTGAAAATACCAGGTTTCATGACTTTGTGTCTGACCTTTTCGGAAAGAGAGCTAATCCCGGGATATAATAGACTCTGGTGCTGATATGGAAAACTGCTGCTACGTTATCTGGGTTGTCTAGGAGACCATCAGAGCACGGGGCCGGTGGATATGCCCCATCAATACAACGTCTATTCCAAGTTGTTTCATTGAAATGACGTGAAAACAACGTTGATTCAACCAGTGTGTGCAGTGGGTCTTTATTAAAAGGGGAGGTTGTGTATACTGGATTTTTTGTTGTTGTCATAAGTATCACATAAATTGTAGATCATGTTCCATGCTCGATTATGAATGGAAACCTGGTTTCTCCCTCTTACAAAACATTGTACTATCTGTGTGGTCAAATGATTAATGTAGACTATATGGCTACAGCAAAGGGCAGTCATGAGATAACTGGGTGTCCATGGTGCAGTTTTTGCGGCTAATAGTGTTTGCGAAATATGCGCTCATAAGCCATCAATAATGAAATATCAGAGTAAAGTAATATTAGGCCCATACCACACCATGTCTATCGTAAGCCTATACCTGTTAAGATTATAGTTCTACTCATAAGACAGTGAAAATAATTGTGTTTGAATTTGAATATTTTATTCTAGTGGTAAGAAAGGCATTTGTTAGAGAATACACACATACAAAAACAGCAGGAACTGCTTGTCTACTTTCACTAATAAACTTTTGACATTTCGGAATCTTTAGTAATACAAGCCTATTGTATTTGTTATAGTATATATTGTATTTTTAAGTCGATATTGAAGTGAACATTATTGCCATTGATAATACTGTGATTAATAGACATAATAATTATATTTTATTCCTATTATTAGGCCTATTATTATTATTATTATTATAATCATCATTATTATTATTAGTAGTAGTAGTAGTAGTAGAATAGTAGGCCTGTATTATTGTTGTTGTTCTTCGTTTTACTTAGCCTAAGCTAATAATATCACAGTATTATGTTGTTGTGTATTTGATTGTTATTTATGGACATTAATATTGTCATTGTTAATTGTTATTATGTGTTAGTTATTATGTTACATTGTGTTTCAAATTTCAACGGTGATAGTTAATATAAGTTATAGGAAGTAGGCTGCCATTCAGTATAGAAAGCATATCTGAAAACGCATGCATGGCTACATCCCAGGCAAAGGAGTAAAAAAACACATTTAGCCCTACCACTTTGCCAATGTAGAGACAACAACCGAGGAGACAGGATTAATCAGTCAGATAACCATCATATCACTTCACTATGATATATGTTTAATATAGCGTGTATTGATATGTAAAGTGTGTGTACCAATGGCCTATACTCAATAAACTAATTTAAAAACCCCAATGGAGCTAATATTGGCTCCAACACCGGGCGCGTAAAACCTGTAAATATTTGTTCATTCTCTGCATCTATCTGTCTCTATCAACCTGCGGGATCTTCTCCCCACAAATGATGCATTAGATGCATTGAATGTATTTCTTGTGCAAGTTTGAAAAGGCGGCGATAATCTGGGAATGAGAGATAAGGAACACCAATTTATTCAGCGGCACTTTGGTCCCTGCTTCCAGCTTCGTTCGGTGCTGACACCCCCAGCAGTTTGCTGATAACGATTAGGCCATTTATTATCTTCACAGAGAACAAAGATTGCCTAGTGCCGATGAAATATTACCCCATGGTAGGCTAATAATCGGAAGAAGAAGGGCCCTGGCATCTAATGCAGCATGCATATATAAATAACAACGTCTCTGCCAAGCGCCGTGCAGACACTTAGGACAAAAACCCTGCTGCAGAACATGTTGAAAATGATAAGAAAGAAACATAGTGCGAAATAAATGAATAAATACATAGAATACATGTTCATGTGCTTATGTGATTATGATGACCCCATGAAAAATATTATTATTCAATTATTGTTAGGCCTATTATTATTATTAAGACCTCCACCGTAGAATTATTGTGGCTAATCTTGAACTATAACTTTGTAGGCTATATTGTCATTACGCTCGCCTCAAGATAATTTGCTTTAAAATGTCCATAATATAAGCTAGGTGTCAAACTATAGGCTAGATTTGGATGGACAATGTGACATGTCATATTGTCTATGAAATATATATGTTTTATTATTATTATTATATATATTTTTTTATAGAAGTTCCAAATAGGAATTGAAGCTCTGGGCTGATAAACTTTAAACGCGCGCTCAAACCAAGAGGCTGTTATTTTCGCTGGACAGAGATCACAAGGCTCACGCTGCTCGTACCTTTATTGATCTGTAACTAATAGGCATTCTAATTGGCTTAATGGTATGGGTATGTTACAAAATTCTTAATTTACCCAACCATTTTTTTTGTCAAGTGATGATGGGCTACCGTCTTATAAATAAACGATAATCTAAACGAAAAGAGCTATTCGTGATGAGTGTTTGATTATAATTATTAACATTAATAAGTATTATCATAAATTTGGTGTTGTTGATGATGTAACTTTATGTAGCCTAAAAGAAAGAACTGTTGCTTTTGGGGTGGATACAGTGAAAATAATGGACATTCGAATTGATCTCTTATGTCTGCTCCAAGTTCCCAAATGTTGAGTGCATTTTCAACTTCTAATTTGAATAGTGGGATAACAACATCCGGACAGGGGTCGAGTTTACATTTCAAGGAAGGTATAGGCAGGCTAGAGTCACCACTGTATGCAAGTAGGCCTAAGTCTATAATGCTCTATCCAGTTTCAACAAGATATGGTGTCTTCAATTGTGCGCGGTCATTGAATTTGATATTGTACAAAAACATTTTGAAGAAAATGAAGGCCTATGCGCCAAAATACAACAACCGTGTAGCCTACATTGGGGAGCTTTTTTTGCCTCCATGGAGGGTTGCCATAAAGCCATCTTAAGATAACATATAGGCTATCTCCTGTCTTTCTTTCTCGAGCTGTTCTTCTTCTTTATTTTGTGAAATTCTGATATATGTAGACCAGACCGATTATTATCAGTTTATTTTTCTTTTGATTATTTAATCAACTAGGCCTTTGGGAATGACACATAAACTAGTGACAGTGTGTATATTCTTTTCTGTTGTTTTTATTCAAGGTCTTATTCCTGGACGCAAAACAGAGGTATTTGCAGAAGCGATTTTAAGCATTGAAATGAATGCAAGTAATTCTGTCAAAGTTCAATTTGTCTTTATTTTCTTTATGCAAGCTTGGTTTTCTCCTCTTTTTGTGTGTGTGCACTCTAGGGGACACGGCCCGGGATGCAGCAGTCCTTGCACCTGCCTGGCTTTAGCTGCAGCGCACGAGCCTAGGTCGCGTGCAGGAGATTTTGAGGCTTTGCATGTTTTAAAGTTGGTGTTAATGTGTGGGACAAAGTAAAAAGAAGATCGTAGGAGGGAGGGTCGGTCATGGGGTATACCGTATTTCAATCAAAATGAGCGGGGAAGGAATTCATTACACCGGATTGCTGTAGGCCAATTATATTGTGCATGTAGTTTTAGTTTGCTTGAGAGCCCAGCAACCCAAGATAGCTCAATATGTAATAGAATCACAAAAATCTGAGTCAACTAAACTCAATAACCTGATTGGGAAGATGTTTGATCCAAGTGGATTGGATGACAATAATGAAGCAGTGTCTCTTTAGGAAGCTTTTTTTTCGTATTGACTCAGTTACTGGGTTACTCACCTTGCACGGGTTGGTTGAGTGATACTGACGTGCCACTCTCTCTCACATTCCATAAGGAACTGTTCTGCTTCGACTTTGAAGTGGAATTGTTGGCCGGATAAACCTTATGCTTAAGAGGATTTTAAGAATGAACACTAGATACTGTGCGTCCCCTCTTTCACAATCCATATCAAAATGCTCAAAGAAGTCACGACCCGGAAGACAAGATTGAGACTGGTTGACGCACCATAACAACATACATTGCTCCTATGTCTATCAAGTTTTTTTCTCCTCGTTTTCAGCGGAGCTATTGAAAGAAAAGGGGGAGAGCAAAGCGAAAGAGAGAAATAGAGATAACGGGAGAGATAGAGAGAGGGGGGGGGGGGCGATGCTAAACTGCTTGCCAGCTGACATAACTCTTTTGGGACAGAGGGACATAGCTTCCACAGCAGCATCAAACAAACGCGGATTGATTTTTAGGCAGTCCACCACCCATAACTGCGCATAAAGGGAAACGTCAGCGAGATCTACGTAGTGCCAGGCAGGCGAAACGGAGACCCGGTTATAGGCTACCGGACTGAATCTCTCATTAGACAGAGCGGGACCGAGTCAGTCTGTTGGTAAGAGATATTCATTATTTACTATTTACTATTGTTGTAAGTGGAATTATTTAGACATGCTGTAAATTCCTTGCAATCGTGTTACTGGTTGAGGTACATATTTAAACACTAGTTGTCCATCAACTGAAATTAAATATTTGAGAGTAGGCTATCCAAGCGTAAAGCTTTTTTTTATCCATCTGCCTATATATCAATATACTTGCCTCATAATGATGCATCGTTGACTGCACACATTATAGGCTACAGAGAGCCCTAGTTGGCACCGCACTTGGAGTGGCACCGTCACGGAGTAGCCGTGTTAGAATGTGGGAAGAACAAGATAACATATAAGCTATCACAATAATAACAATAGACTACAATTTCACTGTATTTTATGCAAACAGTTTCTCATGGGTTTATATCATATAGTCTTCCAATTATAATAATTCGTTACGCAGCATGTAATCTAATTCTGCTATTATATCCTGCTTATGTACTGCATGCACTTCCCTGTAAAATCTATAATTACTACTATCAAACACAGTTTTCTGGCTTGCAAAACAATAACATCATTTTTTTATCAGACTAAATAGAATGCATAGAAACAGTATGCTATAGGTCCTTTCAGTATTCGTTATTACGTGTCTTTGTAACTATTAGGCTGTATCAACTAGGAATACAACACAATGTGATGCATTGAACATGAAGTCATCTGGTAGAGCTAAGGTCCTCCCAAAGACATACATTCCGCACCATCGATTAGGCTATAATTTGTCCAGATTCAATTCTTCACGGTTTAACAGTGTTATTACATGGTTATTACGAGTAGCCCAATCAGTTGAATGAACAGACTTCATGTGATCTGTTGTTTTACTAGATGTTCGTGAAGTATTAAAAAGTTAATCACAATTGAACTTTAATTAAAATTGACAATTGCTGTGGCCTTGGGTTATGGAATTGTGCAGATCTAGGCTAACCAATCACGGGTGTGAGATCAACATCAGCGTCATATTAAGATGACGATGTATGTATCCACTAATCACCTGTGCTTTCAAACGCATTAAGACTCCAGTAACCAACCCCCTTTCATCACAAGAAAGGGCAATAACGTCATGGTCTCAGTGGTCGAATAGAAACAGGGGCGGGCGGGACTGTTGTCTCGAGCAGGCAGATTTATTGCCCTCGTGAGACTGTCATCAGCTAATAAAAATTACACTTACACTCGAAACTCAGCATGTGGCCCCTTACCTATCAGTCACCTCACATGCCATACCAGTTAAGCGTCCCTTTTCTGCGTGTGTGTCAGATAAGTGTGGTCAAGATGATCACTTAGACCTAATATAAATACCCTCTCAAATGATATCAAGGCTACCAGTGAGGTCCATGGAGCCAAAATGTACAGAAGTCCATCCAATAATGGACCATTATACTATGAACATGTCCTTTGAACATACAGTAGCCAGATTCACCAACTCAGAAAACAGTTATGGCATCTAGTTTAATATGAGGGTGAAAATGCATTGCTTTCACAACCCTGTTCTGGGTTCGCACTTCCACTAGGATGGGCTGTGTGCTGTCTGCTTCTGTCTACTCTATAGCCCCCAGTGCCCTGTGCTCGATGTAATTACCCATGAGTAAAGGACAATAATGCTTCAGCTGGTTTGTGTCATTCTCCTCTCCCCAGCTCTGCTTATCTTCACAAACCCCTCTGTGGCTTTCTCTACCCCCCCCCCCCCCCCCCCTCTGAATAATGATGGATGTTGACCATAAGCAAGGGGAACAAACAGGTAGAGAAAGGCAAGCTCATTTCATAGCAGCACCTGTTAATTATTGGAATGGTCTCTGTTGCTCGTACACCGACTCTGGTTCAGTAATAACCATGTTGTGTTGCTACCATGTTGTTGTCATGTTGTGTAGCTACCATGCTGTGTTGTCATGTGTTGCTGCCTTGCTATGTTGTTGTCTTAGGTCTATCTTTATGTAGTGTTGTGTTGTCTCTCTTGTTGTGATGTGTGTTTTGTCGTATATTTATTTATTTTTTGAATTTTTATTTTTAATCCCAGCCCCGGTCCCCGCAGGAGGCCTTTTGCCTTTTGGTAGGCCGTCATTGTAAATAATAATTTGTTCTTAACTGGCTTGCCTAGTTAAATAAAGGTTACATCATAAATAAATCAAAAATAACAACCGTCCGGTCATTCACCTTACCTTAACAATGGTCGTAGGGATATCTTCAACATGAAATGTGCCTTTTGTTAAGTAAATCAGGTGTTAAATGGGGTGAAAATTAGTCTGGAGTAGGACTTTAAAGCTGACCGCTGCACAGATAGGCCTACGGCAGAAGAGAAAAAGTATCCTGAATTGACATGGTTTTGCTACCATCGTATTGCCTCTTATTCATAACAATGCCTGTCATTGACATGTATAGCCAATGAACATTTCGTATGGGAATACATGTTTTCCCTCAGTCATAGGCAGCAAGGAAGGGTTAATGTGCTTACCTCCAAGGGCTCTACCGCTCTAGTAGGATAGCATCCCCTGTGAGACAATGCTGCTATGTCCTTGAGCGAGGACCCCCCCCCCCCCCCCACACACACAAACCCATCATCCCGTCCTTTGTTCCAGCACAGATACAAATGGGATTAATGAAGGTATAAATTACAGAGGAGTAAATCCCGCTGAGTAATCCATTTGGCAAACATGCGAAACAACAATGGAGAGGCTGCTTGCTGGGCCTGACCCACCCAGTCCCAGCCACACAGCACAGAGCAGGCTGCGGTACAGAGGAGCACAGCACCGAGGACAGACAACCACACAGACAGACAAACAGCAGCGGTGATGTAAGGGGAAAAAAAGATGACCTGCCATGATCACTATTAGGGTTTGGGCAAACACAAGATTTGAATTCCTCTTGCTTTACGTTGAAAACATGTAGTCGTTGCATTGCTGTTAAATTGATGCATCATAGTTTAGAGAGATCTCTTGTGTTGATGGTTTTTATAATTTTTTCAGTGCAGTCCTGTATCTTCAGGGAATATTTATGTTGTACTTTAGACCAAAGTGCCATAGAAAACATGGTTTGAAATCTCTGTAACTTGACCTGCCAATGAATGACAATTGACAGAGTGGCAAATTATTTCAAAGAAACCTATTTATTAAGACACCTACACCTGACATTTTCAGCTGCTATAGCTCTCATTTCAGGAGAATGTCTGTTATTTGGGTGATTACATAAGGAGACACTTGGGTGTGTTATGACCCCACATACACTAATTTGTTGATTTTAGAAGTTGACAAGCACAGAGAGCTGAGCTCATCATGTCATGGCCCCTGACCAGATGCCAATGACTGAATGCCAAGCCACACACACTCTCGCTCGCGCGCAAGCACGCACACAAACCCTGCAAACATCCCCATATCAAAGCCCAAACTGTCCAAATGCCCTCGTTCTAACATTGCGTTAAGCTATTCATGCATTCTTTTTTTCACAGGTTGAGTATAGTAGCCTAAGAATGTAATTATTTGATTTATGCTTGGCCAAAACATCACTGTATTTCTATCAGAATAAACAAAGCTTGGACGTAACTGATCTCGAGGCTTTTTTGGAACGATTGTGAAGTCCATGCGCTGAGATTTTTTTCTGTGACGTCTAGTCGGGGCGTCAGAGAGGCGGCCAGTCTGGGCCCGGAGCTCCCTCCAATTATTGTCTGTCAATCACGCACGCCACACACACTTTCTTTATTAAAAAAGACATGTAAACATTTTCTTTAATATTCAATATCGTGATGTATGGCACGAAATGCCACATTTTTACTATAGAGGGTAAGCCAGTACGTCTCGACTGGCGATTTTATCCTGGATGCTCTTTCCCCGTATTATTTTGATCAGGTACAGACAGGCCCATAGAATACCTGTGCAAAAGTGTGTAGGCTACAGTATTTCATCACATTATAATAAAACACCACTTGAAGGCTAAACCTAATAACCTCATAACAAGCGCTGGATTATAGACTACATTTTAGGAGGTTCAGTTGGTAGCCTATTCAATAGGCTTTTGCTTATGAGGCCTTCCAATCTATTCCTGGCTTGAAACAAATCACATGTATTTGGGTATGTAGAGCGGTTGTAGGACAAAACCTAGCTGGTTATACCGGCGCACTTGATAAAAGGTTATTTGCGACACTGTCTTTATGCCTGTGGTGGACAAGCCTTCTTGTTTCAGCCATGAGTTGAATGTAAACAAGAATGAACAAAGTGTCGCTAATGGTCACCAATTGGTTTTACACAGGTGAGGCGGGCCTGGCGCCCTGTCTGTACCACCAAGTGAGAAAAAGGCGCCATTAACATGCAAAAAGTGTTGACTGCTCTAGATCTTAGGCAAAACCAATGTTTTCACAAGAGGAATATCGTGACTACTAATTAAAGACTTAGGCGCTCACAACAATGGCCCCACTTTCGAAGTCATAAAACGGCTCCTCTCCTATTAATCCTAGAGGTACTGACAATTGGTTTTATATGCATTGCAGGATCATGTGAACATTCACACTTGCAATTGGTGTTGTTCTACAAGACATTTACATAATTGGCATATAGAATCCTTGTAAAATGTGTCCAAACTGCCGATGCAGTTCTCCACAAGGGCCTATGCTGTAAAACAAGGCATATGTGAAAAACAACCACTTTACTGTTGAATACAGAATAATAACCAAAAGACTGCTTAATTATTTTATGATGTTTGATAGCATTTCAATTAGCCCACTAAGCATGTTGAACATCTAATCTGGTTGGTTTCATTTAACTAGCCTATACAAAATAGCATTGGCATACACTTTGAATTCAAACTTAGCAATATCATGTTGTGTTATCTAAAGGCTAAACAATCTCAAGGTGGCAACAGCCTATAGGCTACTGCGTTTGCCAGATAATGTAGGCCTAGTTGACTGTTACAGAAATTGTCAGGCTTACAACTTACAGTTTCAATTTGCCTCCATCTGGGCTGTCCGTCTCTGAGTGTTGGTAAAATAAGACATTATCAGGGGCAAATTGCTCATTCTGCGAGCTTCACGAGAGAGAAAAGTCCCCCGAGAAATTACACCGCTGATTGATATGTCTTTTAGTTTTTTGGTCCGGGGCATTACTGTTTCGAATGGAAACTGAAAGAGCTGGGATACATGAGCCAATTGCAGCTATACTGATCTGTGATTGGCTTACAGGAGGTCACTGCTCGCCCTTGACTCCGCCCCGGCTCGCTTGATATGGAATTTACTGGCGCCAGTCGCGTCAGTGTACTGCCACAATTCAGTAGGAAAGTGCGCCGGGGTACCTCACGGATCAGGCGTTTCAGAGATTAAAGTCTGTTTGAACAGCTGATCGTAGTCATAGATCAAACTTTCAACAGGTAAATTCAGAATAAATACTTTTTTCCAATGGAATAAGATTGGATGCATGTGTTATGAGTATAACATTGCAGCAATGGTGCAATACACTGTAAGTAGTTTAAAAAATATACAGTCTTGTGGTGAAAGCTGTTTGTAAAACGTCGCCTGGGATGATTGAACGTATAGGGAAAACAACAATCTCGTATATTTTGCATACATCGCCGAAGAAGTTGTGCAAAAGAGTCTGGCACCAGGTTGTGTATTAAATTATAAAATGTTGTTGTGTTTCATTGCAGGTGTCAGTAAGAGCCAATAAAACGGATCAAGGATTCTATTTCTGAAGCAAAGAACCTTTAAGGAGAGTGTGCCGAAAACCCGTATGACATCACTACGTCCATCCTTTTCTCCACATTTCGGGACTGTAAAAATTGCTTAATCCAGGAGAAGGACCACATAAAGATAACTTATATTTTCAGAAAAAGTACGACGTTTTGGTGATATATTGGATAAAGTTATCGACTATTTAGGTATGGAAGTCGCAGCCGATCAATCTCGGTGGATGGCGCATCATCACGCCGTGTTGAATGGGCAGCACCCAGACTCGCATCACCACAGCTTGGCCCACAACTACATGGAGCCCATGGCGCCGCTTTTGCCACCAGACGAAGTGGATGTGTTTTTAAACCACTTGGACTCTCAGGGGAACCCCTACTATGCCAACTCCCGGGCCAGGGTTACATACAGCCAGGCACATGGTAAGACGCGCTCAGCCTTGTGATTTAACTGTATTTAAGTCTGTTTTATAGCCTTTAGGTAATTGTGAGAGGGTGCAATAAGACAACATGTATCCAACCACCCAGGCTGTTGCTTTAAAACTAATCGATGGTAGGCCTATATTATTGCCATAACTGGTTGTGTGATGTTTGATGCACAAAGAGCTTTGGCACAGAACATTTTTCTATTACCAGTAAAAAGTCGTCCATAAAGAACCTTGTATTTAAAAACAAATCTAGATATGGTATCTTATTCAATATGTGAGAACATAAATGATGTCAATTGAAATACTGTAACACATAGATGTCCATGCGCGTGGCTGTCTCTGGCGTACGGCATGGAATCATAAAACGAGAATTTCTAGCAAGAGACAGCAAGAGGAAAGGGAAGTATGTCATTTAACCCCTCTGTTGGAGCAGGGGTTTCTAGAGAGAGAGAGAGACACTTCCCGGATATAACATCAAAACGCAAAATTACTAATAACATTATTTAGTCCAAGATCTGGAACTGAGCGACCAACAGGCAATGACCATAGGCAAATAGCAGTTCAGTCGAGGCCTTTACACTGATCACATTTTCTCCCCGTGGATTTCTTTCTCCCATACATGCCTTTCGACAATAAGAGATTGTGTTGCAACAAGCGTAAACATTTACATCTGTAAATATTTTTGTCAAGTAGTCTATGGTACGGAGCTGTAGTAGCCTAACTATTGTTTTAGATTTCGCTGGGACTGTGAAATGGCGTGGTTTTAAAGTTGGTGCCCTGTAGGCTATTTTAATCACTTTTACACTAGGAAAAATATACCTCAATGTCGAGTTTAAATAGTTTGGAATTGACATCAACAGGTGAGGAGACAGCACTTTACGCAGCGTGATAGAACTGGTGAGGAGACAGCACTTTACGCAGCGTGATAGAACTGGACACATCGCTTTCGATTAGAAAAAAATCATAATATTTCTTATTTACAGCTCGCCTTGGGAGTCAGGTTTGCCGGCCACACCTAATCCACAGCCCCGGCATTCCGTGGCTTGACAGCGGGAAGGCGGCCCTCTCTGCTGCCCACCACCATAACGCATGGGCGGTCAGCCACTTCAGCAAGCCAGGAATGCATCCTGCTAGCTCCGGCTACCCTTGCAGTAGCAGCTCCAGCACTGCTCCGGTGTCTTCCCTCACCCCTGCGTCCCACTGCAGCCCGCACCATCTCTACAGTTTCCCTCCTACGCCTCCCAAAGACGTGTCCCCGGACCTCGGCCCTGCTTCTCCAACCTCCACCTCGACAAGAATGGACGAGAAGGAGTCCATCAAATACCAAGTGTCACTGGCAGAGGGAATGAAAATGGAGGGTTGCAGTCCTCTCCGCAACAGCCTGGCTTCCATGAGTGCCCAAACTCCCGCAACACACCACCCCATCCCGACCTACCCATACTCTCTCCCAACACCACACGAATACGGCGGCAGTCTCTTCCACCCCGGTAGCCTGCTGGGTGGATCTTCATCCAGCTTTACGCCGAAGTGTAAAAGCAAAGCCCGGTCGTGCTCAGGTGAGTTTCATAAGTCTATTCCTAAAGTTACCCTGCGCATAAAGAGTCTGGTATAGCCTAATTATGTAATTTTAAGGTATACAAATATTGGGAGTCCATGTTAGGACAATATAAACCAGTGTCAGGCCTATGTTTTGTCAAAACGCTTTGGAAGTGCATGGATTTCTGTCAGGGCCCAAACAACAATTAACATTTAGCTTGTTCTAAATGTATTTTACTTGTAGGGCTATGAATGCTTTAATCTTCAAGAAATAGATTGGGTGGTCCTGTAAGTGTTTCACTGTCGAACAGTTGCTGTAATAACCTCAGGTTATTTTACCCGCAGCGCTTCTCTCCTTCCCAAACCTGTCCCAGTGGCTCTTATCTCTGTTCCATCGCATTCGTCACCACTTGTAAACACCATCCACTTAAATGAAATGATTAAGCATTTAACATGAAACGACTAATATTTGAAACGCAAATATTCAGGTTTGATCATGATTAAACACTTTTGAGTCGAGGCAAGGAGATAACAGCCTAAAGTCAAACAATCACCAAAATTAAAATACGGAATTATAGGCTTATAGGCTAGTTGGCAGAATTATTATAAAGAGGGTTCTGAATATAATAATATTTCAATAGAATATGTAATAATACTTATTGTGAATGTTTTTATTAGTAGGCCTGTTGAAAGTGCTACGTGGCCTAGGCCTATAATAAGCATGTCTCTATCCAGATTTTTAAAAAAATACAGTTTTTTTATTACAAAATTGCACGAATGCTAACCTAATCATCCTTTTGAAACCATATGCAATGTGGTCGTGTTTATCTGGGCTGATTGGCTGAATGCTGAAAATAAATGCCACCAATGCCCTTGTTTGGCAGAAGCTTAAAAAATGCAGGAGTCACGACGCTCTGGCGACTCCTGCCATATCCTGTATACTTTGAGTGAACAAATCACGACCTCCACCGTCCACTGCTCGCCCCAATACTAACAAAGCACTGTCGGGACGCGCTGTCACAGGCGACAGAGCCCTGCTGTTTGTGTTTTTAAGCATGGCCTTGGCCCAGTGCGCTGAGATAGTGAGAAAGAATCAAGCCCAGGGAGATGAAAGGATGATTAACACTAGTAGTAATGACCATATCGAAGACAACAAAGTCATAATACAATAATAATAATTGATAATAAGGTTATGATATTGTAATAATAACTGCTACTCTAAAAATATTAGATAGTTAATTATATAGTTAATCAAGCCATCACATGAGCTCATAGGGAGACATTTATCATTACATTTGCTCAGACTAATTAACTCAAAGTTAATTATGTTGTGGGCCTGGTGTCCAAAAATAATTTGAATGTGGAGTCTCTCTAACTGTTCGTTAGTGTATAGAGATATTAGCAAACAACTGTCTTCATTTGGATTATCACTACAGATCAAAGTGTTATTATCTGATGTATGCTCAGTAGTTCAATAATTTGTGGATGGCAGATTGGTTATGCAAATATTTTAATTAAAACAGTATCCACAAATCTTTTAACGGGATTATTTTATGCAAGAGCATTGTAACTATCAGAACAGAGAAATACACATGAACTTGAAGCTTCCCTTACAGATCCAGAATCAGTAACTCACATAAGGTCTGCCATTCCTTTATCAGTCCCAAAGTCTGATGGAGCCGTGATTGATTGTTGTATGAAATGCCACAGTGACATTTCAGCAGTCAGCACATACCTTAAGACAGTGTTACTTCCTGTTTAAATAACCTTCAACTAGCCCTATCCGCTCACCTACATACCTCCTCCCTGGAAAGGCAATGGCCTCAGTCTCTCTACTATACTCTCGGCCAGTGGGATTTCAGTGTTTTCTCCCCAAGGAACTTCCCAAATTACACAACAATTCAACAGCTTTTGTAATTTTGGAGCTGGAAGGCGATGTTGTATTGATACTGGTGCCTCTGCTGGACTGACAAAACAGGGAGAGAGAGTCAAACACTCAGAATACACTTCAAAAGGAGCGTTGCCATTGTCCAGAGCAGATCCCTTTCTCAGGTTTAGGTGGGACTATGGGTGTTGCTGACATTATAATAGGAATAAAGGCACGATGCTCTAGGGAGAGGAAAACATGAATTAAACAAGGCCATTTTGGTCGAGGTTCAGCAACGGCCCATTTGACTGAGCCTGTGCATTATACCACAGTGCAACCTGTAAGAGGAGAGAGAGAGAGAGACAGGCAACACCCACTGTCTTTCTGCAGCTGAAGATGTAGAAGTGGGTGAAAAGACTTGAACCCTGAACACACCAGAAGAGGGTGTGTTCAGAAACCTAACAATGAAAAGATTTAGTAAATAATTTCAAAAGTCACGAGTTAAGGGAAACATAGAAACCGGGCTGGTATAAAGTGATACTGAGCTATAATATGGGCACCTATTTGTTGGAGACCACAATGTGGTCAGGCCCACATTTAATACCACCACCAGCACCACACTCGTCTGTTTCCTCTCATGTGTGCCCACAGCACATTAATTATGTAGCTCTAATTTGATGGTGTCTCACATTCATCTGTTTGGACACCTTTGGACACGTCCTGGCTGTCTCTGGGTTTCCTACCCTGGATCACTTTACATACAGGTGTCTGTGTCCATGGCGATTCGCCCTGAACCAAACTGTACAAATGACAGTCATATGGGATTGTCTTTGGCTGGTACACCTGCACACTGATATGTACACTGAGACACTGTCCTCCCAGTGTGTGTGTGGGGGGGGGGGGCTTGGACTTCATATTACACTACTAATGAAGAGTGTGTCCAGTAGGCTCATGATTTCCTCTGTGTCCTCCTGACGGCTATTGTCTTCAATGTGAATCCGTTACTGTTTAGCTTTTGATGGAGTGTGAACTTTTTAATTATATAAATGTCCCTTTGTCTTCCCTCCACTTGAATTCTGCTCAGAGGGGCGCGAGTGTGTCAACTGCGGTGCCACCTCCACCCCGCTGTGGCGGCGGGACGGGACGGGCCACTACCTGTGCAATGCCTGCGGCCTGTACCACAAGATGAACGGCCAGAACAGACCTCTCATCAAGCCCAAACGCAGACTGGTGAGTCCCCATCTCGCTCCCGTCTACCCTTCCACATCTGAGAAAGGGGGCCAAAATAGAGCACGAAGCAGATACCGCCAGGACAATTCCAGGAAAGTTGTATTTTCCCTATGATCTTCCTGGAATTGTTTGTCCCTCACACCCCCTGGTGATTGCCTACACCGCCTGTTACAATACTGCTACTATTGACATTTTAACTGCTATCATTAGTGCTGATACTGCTGATACTGTCACTGATCCAATGCCCATGCTGCTTTGGTTATCACCACGCTGAAGTGAGTGAAAAACAGTGCACACACACAAATACTTTGTCCAGTGTTTCTGCACAGGCATTTAAGAGCAAGGATTATTCTGAGCCCTGTTATTTCTAATGCACATACGCCTATATATTTTCATTGTCTCAGGTGGGCTGAATTATTACTGTATGTTTAATTTACAAGTTATTATTACAATACATTTTTTCCCCAAATTATACTGGTTCCTGATTATTTTGAAAAGGTTTATTTGTTCATTTTATATTCAGACCTCTGATTAGGATTCATAATTTTGATTGTATAGGATAGGCCTACTTACCGTCTCGAACTTTTTAAGATATTCAAGTTGTGAGAAGTGACTTAATTTCAGTGGCAGTTCAAGGCACATTCCAAATGCTAACTTTTGGGTAGCTCCAAACATTTACGCATTAATATGCAATGGATTTAGATTGATATAAACTTTAAATTCGTATTTACATTTTGCTAAAACATATTTTACTTTATTTATATAAGGAACTTTTCTACCTTGTTTCCCTCTGAACATGTTAATGATCAGTAGGGGTTTACCCGCCATACCTAATTTATGTATAGGCTAGATCTGAATAGTTTTTGTTCTGACATAATTAAATCATACTACTATACATAGGCCTAATGGGAATATTTCAATCAATAGCTTATACCTTACTATCTAATTAAATGGACACTCGTTATGCAGTCATCCAGTCATGCAGTTCCAAAGACGCAATAATAGACCAAATTATAGCCCAATTCACTCGTGTTGTTAAATGTAAATTCATGTTTTAATTTACAAGTGTAGTCTAACCCACGCGGTGGCCTTTTTGAAATATCGTAATTGTTTAACACATTGCAATGGTTGCCTGAGTTTGTCTTTGCCTAGGTTATCTTCCATTGAGATACATGTAATGGGATGGAGAACATTGTGAATGTTGTTTTTTATTTCTACAACTGTCTTTCTGAAATATATTGTAACAGACTGTATTAGCGTTATTGTCAGCATTAGTGGAACAAGTAGGCTATAAGTCATTTTAGCGCCGCTTGGTGTAAATAAGCGCGCCTCTGACTCGTTCTCTCGATGAGAAGTCCATTACATTTTCCATGGGTCGGTCTGTGGCCACAGCTTTGCATTTTCAACTCAAGTGTTTTCAGAGTTCTGTTCAAAGGGCATCCAGTTGTTTCCTATTCGGATATCTGCCCCGGCACGATAAGGAAGCCAGGCTCCCGGGTGTTTCCGCCTTCAACAAATACCACTGCATTTTGTATGGACCCGGCAGGCCAGACTTTTACAATATACTGTAAAGCGATTATCATAACACTATAGGACCCAGTTATGTGTGAAGAGAGAGAGAGAACGTGAGGGGCGGGATGGTGGTGGGGATTGGAAAATAAATGTATTTATGTTCTTGGTCTGTTGTTTGTTGGTCATGCTCCGTTGGCACTGGCACAAGCTTTATGCGCCGGAATGCGATGTGTTTTTTGTTGTAGTAGTATTCTATTTTTCTGTTTTTTTTAATTCCGTCCGTCGCCATCCTAGTTTTTACTCGGGATGTTTTGCATGAACCACTCTCATAAAACACTAAATTAATTAAAATAAATACATAGGCCTACATGCAATATACATGGCTGTAGTGTTATAGTATTGTGAGCCTAAATGTTTCTTATTATGTATGAAGAATAGATCTGTAATGGACACAAAGGGCATTGGCAGACAGGGTCCTGGTCTTATAGACGCCTATAGTCCGGGTCGTTTGATTCTCTGGATCAAGGGAAGGGAGAATCATGCATAGAGACGGTATAAATTATTAATGTAGCCTATCTAATTTTTTTATTAAATGAAATATGACAGCAGAAATTGGTACAAGACAGAAACAACGCATTTCAGAGAAACAGCTTTTGTAGCATTGCACAAATTGGAAAATTGAATTAAGCTTGTATAAATCACAGAATATATTCAATTAAACAAATACAGATGTGACTCCCTGTAAGCAATTTCATGAGTCTAACTGGCGCTGGCCTGGCTTTGAAGTTATGTGTGAATGTAGCCCTGAGAGTGGGACATTACAATAGGCTATAAAACGAGAGGTTTTAAGTTTTAAACGCAGAAATATCCTATAGGCAAAATTCCGAATGAACATTTGAAATGTATAGGCCTAATCTATATTAGTCTATGCATTAGGCTACGCCTACATGGCCATGGTAGTTAATTTCAATAATCGTATTCATGTCATGTTCACTTTCCTCGTTGATCTCTGTTGCCTAAGCTAATACAATCGTCAAATCAGCTAACATTTGAATGGCTTTATTCGTAATGTAGCCTATTAACGTTCTGCCTTTTTCTCCTCCTCAGTCCGCTTCGAGACGAGCTGGCACCTGCTGCGCTAACTGTCAGACCACCACCACCACCCTTTGGAGGCGTAACGGCAATGGCGACCCGGTGTGCAACGCCTGCGGGCTCTACTATAAACTGCACAACGTAAGTAGCCTAACCGCTTACATAGAAACTGCGGGGCGAGCTGGTCAAGTGGGTGGACAGCTTGTATCGATTTAGGAGCGGGGGCGAGAGATGCAAAGCCTGCTTTCCCTGTGAAGCAGAACCCGCGGTCGTTTTTTCCCTTTTTATTAATCCATCTTTGTTTCAATCGGGGGTGTTACTCCCAGGAGAGGCTGGAGGGTGGGACTGTCATTCGGGGTAATGCGTCAGTTACATTGATGTCAGGGTAACACGGAACCCAAACCGGCTGCGCGCGTGCGCCATCGTGCGCTATCGTGCATACATTTATTTTGTCCCCCTACACCAAACGCGATCACGACACTCAGGTTAAAATAGCAAAACAAACTCTGAACCAATGACATTAATTTGGGGACAGGTCGAAAAGCATTAAACATGTATGGCAACTTAGCTAGTTAGCTTGCACTTGCTAGCTAATTTGTCCTATTTAGCTAGCTTGCTGTTGTCCTGGGATATAAACATTGAGTTGTTATTTTACATGAAATGCACAAGCTCCTCTACTCCGCCAATTAATCCACACATAAAATGGCCAACCAATCGTTTCTAGTCATCTCTCCTCCTTCCAGGCTTTTTCTTCTTTGAACTTATATGGTGATTGGCATCTAAACTTTCATTGTATTACCACGACGACCGGCAAAACATTTTGTCTTTCAATCACCCACGTGGGTATAACCAATGAGGAGATGGCACGTGGGTACCTGCTTCTATAAACCAATGAGGAGATGGGAGAGGCAGGACTTGCAGCGCGATCTGCATCACAAATAGAACTGACTTCTATTTTAGCCCTTGGCAACGCAGACGCTCGTTGGCACGCGAGCAGTGTGGGTGCAATAATTTAATAACATGGGTTTCTACATTTATTTTGCGACGCTCACGCGCGCGACGTGTCCGGTCTGGTCAGCATGTAACGTGTAAGTTACATTTATGTCATGGTAACGTGTCAGTTACGTTGATGTCAGGGTAAGGCGTCAGTTACATTGATGTCAGGGTAATGCGTCAGTTACGTTGATGTCAGGGTAATGCGTCAGTTACGTTTATGTCAGGGTAATGCGTCAGTTACGTTGATGTCAGGGTAATGCGTAAGTTACGTTGATGTCAGGGTAATGCGTCAGTTACATTGATGTCAGGGTAACGCGTCAGTTACATTGATGTCAGGGTAATGCGTCAGTTACGTTGATGTCAGGGTAATGCGTCAGTTACGTTGATGTCAGGGTAATGCGTAAGTTACGTTGATGTCAGGGTAATGCGTCAGTTACATTTATGTCAGGGTAACGCGTAAGTTACGTTGATGTCAGGGTAATGCGTCAGTTACGTTGATGTCAGGGTAATGCGTCAGTTACGTTGATGTCAGGGTAATGCGTCAGTTACGTTGATGTCAGGGTAAGGCGTCAGTTACATTGATGCGAAATTGTCTGAGAGTAGCCCTTTCAGATCCAGCATGGCAGTCCTGTGTATTCATGTTTAGTGAGATAATTATATACAATAGCCTAAAAGGCTCATGCCTTTTATTGTGGCTTGATCATCCAATGCCTGTTAAATCTGTTCCACAACATTTATGGCACATCATATTTTTCCCCTCATGTTTTTTAAGAAGGAAACATGTTTTCCATCATAGTTGTTTAGATTTTTCTAAATTATCTAAAATTACAAATGACACTTGACATAATTGAATATAAAAATCACTGAGAGTGCAAGAAAATGTCCAATGACTAATAATTGAGTTATGAACAGTTTAAAAAAAAAGAAACACTGTTTAAAAAAAAAACTTTATTTAACTGGGCAAGTTAGTTAAGAGCAAATTCTTACTTACAATGACAGCCTACTGGGGAACAGTGGGTTAACTGCCTTGTTCAGGGGTAGAACGACAGAGTTTTGCCTTGTCAGCTCAGGGATTTGATCCAGCATCCTTTTGGTTACTGGCCCAATACTCTAACCACTAGGCTACCTGCCTCCTCTAACCCCTAGGCTACCTGCCACTCCCAGGTGGCCTATTTGATTTTGAAACCCACATAAAATTAATACGAAGCCTATATGTAGTAGCCTATATATATATATATATATATATATTTATTTAACCTTTATTTAACTATATTACTCAAGGCTTGTCTGACTACTCCTTAGCTAACATCCCTCCTCCCTGGCTCTCCACAGGTCAACAGGCCAATGACCATGAAGAAGGAGGGCATCCAGACACGCAACCGCAAGATGTCCAGCAAGTCCAAGAGGGGCAAGCGGTCCGGAGACGGCTACGATGAGCTGTCCAAATGCATGCATGACAAGTCCTCTCCCTTCGGCGGTGGCCCCGGCCTGGCTGGACACATGACCCATATGGGCCACCTTCCCCCCTTCAGCCACTCCGGACACATGCTGCCCACTCCCACTCCCATCCACCCTTCGTTCGGCCATCCTCACCATCACTCCGGACGGTCGCCGGCCTGGGCTGAGCACTGAAACCTCCTGAAGCCCCTCCATCACCCCTCCACCATATCATCACCACGACTGCTTCTGTTTCTAGAGGGGTAATTGGGCTCACTGTCAGTAGGACATTGTTTTGCCTGGCCTCATTTAGAGAATGATGGAGAGGAGACGTGACTGAAGGGAGAGAGGACGTGAGAGGGCGAAGGTGAATCGGAACATGGGCGTGTTGAGTTGCTCCCTTCAAGTTGCCTTTTTTTACTAAGTCACTTTGGTACCCCTCCCACCCTATGAGAGAAAATATGTGAGGTATTAGGAGAACCACTGCTTTCCCCTCCTGAACCTCTGTAGTGTAATGAGACCCCCCCCCCCCCCTGTCGCCTCTGTCCTGGCTGTTGCGGACAGACTGTTGACACCGTGGGTATGAGAGACTTTCTGAACCAGCCTCCCCACACATGTACATGCATACACACACACACTGACCCCTCACATGCTGGAATACACACCACCCACCTGGTCCCCCTGGACTTTATTGGAAAAAAGAAGCAAGCAAACAGAAAGTTTATATAAAGTTAATAATTGTTATTATTGTTGTTATAATTGATGTTATACTAGTTGTTATGATAATTTATTTTCACTCTTTTTGCTTTCTTCAGAACACAAGGATATTGTTACAATTATAATTTCATTGTTATTATGTAAAGAAAAGAACACAGACTTATCTTAGACGAGACATTGTTCCTAAGCTGTACGTTTTTATGATTTTTCCATCTCACAAAATAAAGTAAATAAAGTTTTAATACTAAATAATGTCACTGAGTCCTTGAAACGTGAAATGTATCGTGTCTCTGTCTCACTCTCGCTGTCTCTCGCTCTGTCTATTGGAGTGTCAGTGTGAATTCCAGTGTCGGTGAAGAGGTTTTGATTTCTGCTATATTTCTAAGTGATATCAGATGTAATGAAGCCAGCTCTATGATCCCCAAAGCGCAGTAATGGTTTTGTTGTGCTCCTCCCCTGAGTGATGTGCTGCTGTTTATAGAAGGCTTCTTTGTGGAGCTCAGGCCCCAGGGTGCACCAGTGTGACCCAGACAGCAGGCTCCAAACCCAGGGTGAGCACAGGGCTCCCACGTCACACACTAACGCGTACACATGTCCTACAGAAATACACATTTTCGGTTCATATTACAGTTTTTTTCTATCGCTTTGGTGCAATTTTCACAAGTACAGTATGTGGTACATTTTCACAACACTTAGTACAAAACAAGGCAGTTGTTTAAAAACTCTAAGCACATTTTCAATTGACTAAGTACAACACACAAAATCACAGTCCCCTTTTTCACCAAACTTAATCAGTATTTTTTTATATGATTGTCTTCTCATTTGTTAAAATACACTTGACTATTACTTAATCCGACTGCTCATAATTGATAATCACTTAACCATTTAGTAAACCTACAGCTTTTAAACTGGTTTGCCTGTTTCACACTGCTTCACAAAAATTGTATTGGCAAAAAGAATACTGTAATACTGTGATATATACAATTTACGTAGAAGCCACTTTTATCCAACATGAAAACAGTCCACAACTCTGGTGTTGCTAGGGCCATGCTCTTATGAACTGGGCCACGTTCAGGACCAGTACAACACACAGGTACAAACAATACTGTAAAATACAATACACAGCTTCAATATAGATGGAATATGTATGATTGCCATCCCCATGAGCGTACCACCCTCCTTCACCCCATAGATGAGGCATGCAATGATTTCAATCCAGACCTATGTCAGGCTTTCTCCCCCGGTACATGAACAATGAGGACATTTACGCCGATTTCGATGAGAACTTATAGCCAAATACTCAAGACAAGCTTGATGCAAACATTAAGTTTCGTTCATTTATTTTGTTTGAATACATTGTGAAAGATGTCTTCAGTAGAAATTTGATGTTCAGTCAATTTTAGTGGGTAGTATTGCCTAATGTGAACAGTGTAATGTACAGAAATTTACAGTACTGTAGCAAATTGCATTCAAAGGACAATTTTTAAACATTTTCTATTTCTACATTTTCTATTGAATTAACTGGTTGTTGTGTGTTTTGGTGATAAAATCGATGTTCTTATGGTATTTTACAGTAAACTTATTGTTTGGATCAATGGCTGTGCAGTAAAATATGTCTCATAACAAAATGAATGCACAATAAATGGTTTTGAATATAATATTTGCTGCGTTACAAGTATTAACAGTTTGCAATTTTGTACTAAGAGTTTGGAAAATTCCCCACATATTTTTGAAAATAGCACCAAAGTGATTGAACAAAAACGTTATTCCTTCCTTAATTCCATCTCGATTCCTCGTGTCCCTCTCCCAGAATGCACCTCTCTGGGCCACAGCGCGGTGATTGGAGTGAGAGGAAGGACAGAAGGTCTTTAGTGGGAGAGAAAAGAGGAAGGAAAGGCAATCAGGCGACCTGTGAGCAAACACATGGGAGGTTGTTTGGACCCCTCACACACAGATGTGCTTGCAGCTGAGGACTGCAGGAAATAGCTCTCAACTCTCTCTCCCTGTCTGCTGTTTTGTCTCTCTCTCTAGCACTGTTTATACCTGCCGTTAACATGCTTCCTTCATCCTGGTCTTGTTCTGATCTTGTCGGTTTACACTGATCACAATCAGATCACAATGCATCTTTACACACAATCAGAATGTGGACAAGATCAGGACCAAGGCTGCATGCATGTTAGAACCAGGTATAAACAGGACTTCTCTCTCTCTCTCTCTCTCTCTCTCTCTCTCTCTCTCTCTCTCTCTCTCTCTCTCTCTCTCTCTCTCTCTCTCTCTCTCTCTCTCTCTCTCTCTCTCTCTCTCTCTCTCTCTCTCTCTCTCTCTCTCTCTCTCTCTCTCTCTCTCTCTCTCTCTCTCTCTCTCTCTCTAGCTAAACGGAGGAACAGAGGAAACCATCAGCAGAGCCAGCAGCTAATGAGCCGGGCAGATTAGGGCCAATTCAAGGTCATCCTCAGTGACCGCCTAGCTGCCCTCACACACCCTTGGCCATGGCAAACAGGTCCTGGCCCTATCCGAACTTAGACCATAACACTACCCACCCTGTTACTCTGTGTAGTACTATCAGCTTTGTCTATAATAAATAAAGCCATGTAGCTACAAAAATTTGTTAATATATGAATGAATATAATGTATTATATTCATAAAGGGTATTCTAAAGTGCTCAAAGTGCTTTACATTATAAGGGGGGCAGGGAATCTGATATAATACATGGTGATTTCCAGTGACGTGTGTGTAAAGATGTCTGAGCCCCAGAGCGAGAGCCTGAGATCCAGCCCTCCTCAATGAGGCCCTCCAGAGGGAAAGAAAAGTCCTCCCAAAAATAATACAGCAGTCTGCCAGAGTCTAAGAGACAGGAGAGACGGGAGAGAAGGAGACAGCTGCTCTTTCCTGCTGCATGGAAGGAGAGGGTTGCACTGGTATGGGTAGCAGACGCCATACTCATCGAGACTGAGGGTTTGATCTAGTGATAGTTATAGGCTCCTCTTCAGAATTATTGGCTCCTTGACACCTTTTAAACCTGAGTGGATGTACATAATAAACAGTTTGCGAGTGGCTATGTGTATAAATCAGCAAGGGGTGACATAACCACATTGGACAGAACATTTAAGGAACTTGAATCTCTCTAAGAAAGATAATAACAGGATCAAAAGCAGTGATACACTTCAGAACAACTATAATAACCAGCAAGTATTTATAGCTAATTTTACCTTCACCCCCAAGGTAGCATTAAACTACAGCAGCAAAGCTACATGAAGATAGATGAAGATGGAAGATGACCTTAGATGAGGAGCAGGGAGAAGATGATGGTTGTCTTCATCAGAGTTCTGAGAGCTTTATGAGTCTTCAACCTGGGACTTTTATGTCCCCTCTGTCCCACTCTCCCTCCCTCATATTCCAGATCTCTGCCTTCACCTACCTCCCCCCTCCCCCCTCTCCCACAAACCCCCTCCTCTGGCTCTCTACAACATCTCCACCCCTCCCACTCCCAATTATTTCTCTTCTCCCTCTCCCACTCCTTCCATATATTTGTTTTTCTATCAAATTGAATTAGCAGAATCAAAAGGTAGTTGGTATTTCCCCACACAGAGTGGAGTTAGGGAGACAGGGAGGAAAGATGAAAGGAAGTGCAGCTCGGTTCAGACAAAGTTCTCCTGGACTGGATACGTGTGTGTGTGTCTTTGAGGGTGGGGTCTGACCTTCACACTAGCCGAACTGAAAAAGCACCCTCCCCTTCTCCCCCAAACCCCTAGTAGGACATGAGGATGTAAAACTGGGTATTTTCTGGACTATATTTAGAGCTTTAAAGAATGGGACACGTAGTCCTACCTGTATACATGCCACATCATTGAATGTTATACTTCCTATATAAATTATATGTTATCTATGATTAATTCAGGTCTTACATTTCATGTAAAAAGATGGCACTGCAGTGGATAGCTGCCGTCTTACAGGCTCCTGAGCAATTCTGCAATTTTGTGTGTTTTTTTACATAATGTTTCCTCCATCATTTCCTATGACCGAAAACAGAAAACACTAACCTTGATTTGGATGAAGATTTCTCCTTCAATGAGTCAGCGTCTATGGATGTTATGGTTACCCCAGACCAGGCCCTGATCCCCGTGATTAGAAAGAGGAAGCGGCGGCGAAAGCGAGGCGGCGTCATGATTAGACTACGTCGGCGAGCATCTAGACCGCCATTGCCCTCTGTTTTGTTGTCGAATGTACAATGACTAGAGAACGAACTGGACAAGCTTCTTTCGAGACTGTCCTATCAACGGGACCAGAAGAACTGTAATATCCTATGTTGCTCTGAGTTGTGTTTGAACAATGACATGGATAATATACACGTCATTGGCTTTTCCATGCATCGTAAAGATCGGACAGCAGCTTCTGGGTAAGCTGAGATGGCGAGGGCTGTGTCTCTTTGTTAACAGCAAATGGTGCGCGATCTCTAATGTTAAGGAGTTAGAATACCTCATGAAAAGCTGCAGAACATACTATATACCACAACACTTTTCATCTGCTGTACTGTTTATTTTTCGTAGCTGTTTATTTACCACCACAAACAAATGCTGCCACTAAGACCGCACTCAACGAGCTGTATAGAGCCATAAGCAAACAAGAACATGCACTTCCAGAGGCAACACTTCTCGTGGGGTTTTTAATGCAGAGAAACTGAAATGTATCTTACCTCCTTTTTACCAGCATGTCACCTGTGCAACTAGAGGCAACACAACTATAGATCACCTTTACTCCACACACAGAAACACAAACAAGGCTCTCTCTCGCCCTCTGCCTTTGGCAAATCTGACCATAAATATATCCTCCTGATTCCTGCTTATAAGCAAAAACTCAAACAGGAAGTACCAATGACGTGCTCAATATGGAAGTGGTCCGATGAAGCGGAGGCTAAGCTACAGGACGGATTTGTTAGCATCATTAATAAGTGCATCGACGACGTTGTCCCCATAGTGACTGTACGTACATATACCAACCATAAGTCATGAGTAACAGGCAACAACCGCACTGAGCTAAAGGCTAGAGCTGCCACTATCAAGGAGCGGGACATTAATCCAGACACTTATAAGAAATCCCGCTATGACCTCCGATGAGCTTATGTCGCTTATGCCTTGAACTGGCCCTGTTTTTACTGCATGATAAGTCATGTACTCCCCGTCACAGAATTTTGTCCCACTATGCCCCATCTTGGTACAGCTACTGCTACAGCTGCACTTAAGCTTGGTTGCACAAATTTTTCCAAGCACCAAGAAAATTAAAAAATGAGAAGTGAGAAGTGAGAAGTTCAAAAAGGAAATACTTTTGCAGTATTATTAGGACAGATTGAGAACCAGAATCTGACAAAGGCAGGTTAGTACAAGATTGATAAACAGAGAGTTGGGTAGCTTACCTCATATTAATTTGTGACATATTCAATACATTTGTATAAATCAACGTTTTAGTGATTGACAGGATAACAAGAGATCAACAATGAGAACGACAGAAGAGAAGCGAAAGAGGGAAAGAAACTGAGAGTGTTTCATATCATTGAGAAGTGGTTAGTGGTAAATCATTATTGCTGTTCCTTGTGGGTTTCGCAATGGGAAGGCCAGTAATGAAAGAGGTTGTAAAGACCATCGAAATGTTGTGCTTGTGGTCTTGGTATAGTTGGAAAGCAAATGAAGTTGTGCTCCCCTATGATTATATGCTCTTCAGAATGGTGTTGGGCATCTAGTAACCCCCACTTATTGCTGGAATAATATAAGGGCATTACAAAAACCTGGTACAAAAACCCAACATTATTCAGCTCCCTAATCACATGATCTTCATTCAATTCAGACTGACACCATTAAGAATTAGCATCAATCATATAACCGTTTCCATTCTGCTCCATTCATGCATTCTGTTCTACTGTTGAGTGGGGTAATCCTGGGCCTGGGTAGTAATGGCTGTTGCAAGGCGCAGACACCAAGGAAACCGCCCTCCCCCTTGATCCTCTACGAAATTAGGTCAGACCTCCTCTCACCTGGGACGGGCAGCATTCACAGCATTCACCTGGGACAGTTAGTGTTCAGGTGCCATTCAGGTGTAGCGTTCAGGCAGTGTTGAGGCCCTTCTGTTCCTTTGTGAGGCAGACAAATTCATCCATGCTGTCTGCGGACAAACAAGCCCATTCATCTGGGGCTCCCATTTACAAACCAGGGGGGAAGTTCAGTACTAATGCCTGGGAGGGCTCGGGGGAGTGGGCGTCTGGACCTCTTATCCTCTTCCGCACCCTCACAATGCCCCCCCCAGCTTTCACTAGCAGGTAATTGGAGAACTGGAGTGGGGGGAATCTAGGGCAGCCGGGCCCAGTGCCAGGGGTGAGGGCTGGGGGACGCGACCCAGGACCCAGCCCCTGGATGCATGGTCCCCAGGAGCCCTAGGAGGAGAGATGACGAGAGGAAAGTAGAGGAGTCACAACCCACTGAGACTTCCTTTTTCTCATTCATATTAGTTAACTGTTCAGGGTCTCTTTTGTAGAGTCCCTAAAGATTGAGAGGATGAGCTTCTCTACAGGTGTGTGGGCTTGAGAAAAAACACTTGCAATGTAGCTACTATGTTTCTAACTGTGACCTTGAACAATCCTTATGGACTCAGTGGCCTTACCTACACCGTCTACACACAAAAAAAAGCACATTGGAATAACCAGCATAGGGCGTTCAGACCAACTACACTGAGTATACAAAACATTAAGAGCACCTGCTCTTTCCATGACTTAAATGTAAATGACTGCCCAGGTGAATCCACTTGTTAAATCCACTTCAATCAGTGTAGATGAAGGGGAGGAGACAAGTTAAAGTCATATTTTTAAGTTTTGAGACAATTGAGACATGGATTGTGAGGGTGAATGGGAAAGACAAAAGATTTAAGTGCCTTTGAACGGGGTATGGTAGTAGGTGTCAGGCGCACCGGTTTGTGTCAAGAACTGCAACGCTGCTGGGTTTTTCACCCTCAACAGTTTCCTGTGTGTATCAAGAATGGTCTACCACCCAAAGTACATCCAGCCAACTTGACACAACTGTGGGAAGCATTGGAGTCAACATGGGCCAGCATTCCTGTGGAACGCTTTCAACACCTTTTACATTCCATGCCCCGACGAATTGAGGCTGTTCTGAGGGCAAAAAAGGGGGGTGGTGTAACTCAATATTAGCGTTAATATTAATGTTTTGTACACTCTGTATATATTTTCCTGCTGTAGCAAACTGGCTCAAATTAAGATCCTACATCTGTATGGTGCTCATTGTGAGCCGGCGTCAGGAGCCAGTCAGTTAGGCATCATTACAGTCCCCCTTGGCTTGTCACTCATGCAGAAATGGTGCCTCAGGTGAGGGCATTCCTAGACAACACAACGTATTGTTTGTCCATGGCTGTAGTTTTTGTTTTGTCTCAGCCCTCAGCACCCCAGCAATGTCTATGTAAACAAATGCTATCTGATCGTCTGATCCACCCCGCACCCTTACATTGAACCCCAAAGGGCGAGAATGAGCCTGGTGTTACTTGGGACAACCCCTTGGTCCCAAGACAGAGGTCCTCTCTCCCAGTCTCACCCTCACCCCACCATGTGTACCTGCGTACCAGACAGAAGCTTGTCTCCCTCGGAGACAGAGATTATCACAGAAATCACACAGAGTGAGTGGGGATACGGGGGAGGGAGGTGAGACACAGCAGGCCTATCTGCTCAGGGTCAGTATGAGAGGCGTTCTGCTCACTCATTGGCTCAGTGGGATGTTGCAACTGCAGCATCTACTGGTTCTTATCTCCCTCAGGCAGACTGCGCTGGCTGATATGCATCTGGTACAATTGGTTGGAAGTAAGAAATACCGGCGAAAAAAATAAACAAACTCCTCTGTGGTTTATGCACACGGTTGATCATTTGCTCATACATTGTGGGTGTGACACCTCCCTGCGCAAGAGTTTAGATGTGTTTACAAAACGTAGAACTGTCTTGTGTACATACTGTACGTGTGTGTTTGCTCGGTTGTACATACTACATAGGTATACGAGTAGGTCTGTCTGTACGGGTTTAAGTGTTTGTGAGTAGGAGGGTGAATAATATGATTGTCATCATTCCATCACCATTGCCGTGACGACAGATACGACCATCTCCTCGTCATTGCGGCGTTACATCTTGTCCATCAGCTGATGTGGCACACACTGTCGCTGGGTATGGGTGTCTATCAGGACTCTATCTGTAGTGATAAGAGGAGAGACGGGAGGAGAGAGACTGACCACAGAGCATAGCATGGCATATCTTAAGGCTCTAAAGCCATAAAATGTCAAGGTCTCCTTTACTCATGCACACACACACACACACACACACACACACACACACACACACACACACACACACACACACACACACACACACACACACACACACACACACACACACACACACACACACACACACACACACACACACACACACACACACACACACACACACACACACACACACACACTCTTCGCCAGTATAATATCCTGAGGTTTGGTTACATATTTAATCACCCATGTGAAAATAAAGACAAGACCAAATTTACTGATTTAATTATTCCATTTACTCTGGTGATTAAAACATGTCTGTACTGTCATGGTCTACTGGAGAAAGACTAAAAAACAAAATAGGGAAATTAATTAAAAGTCAGTGATGTAAATGGCTTCATTCAACTATCAAACAAGGGGAGGGTTCAGAGCATGATAAGTAGGCTGTTCAGACAGATCAAATTAGCTTGAAGAAAAAGCGTTTCATTTAGTCTGCCTGAAACTCTTTAAAGGTCAACTGCACTTCCTGATTTGGCCTCGTTTTTCCATCAATGCTCATTAAGAAATGCTAGCGACTATTACAGAAGGCAAACAAGAATAATCTTGGGTGTGTGGTTTGATGTGGGTGTTTCTTGGGTGTGTCTTTGCCATTCAATCACAACAAACAAGGCCAGTGGTACAGTGAGGTAAAATAAGCTAGTTTTTCTATGGAGAGAACACATTTTTGAAGTTGAGGTCTTCTCCCCTCCTGTCTGACTCGCCATGTCAAGATGGATCAACTAATTCAGTTCTATGTGTAGGCTAAAGCCTGCACTGACCTTGTGTTTAGTCAAGCTGACAGCAGCTAGCATAGCTTGGTGATAGCTTAAGCTGGCTATCCAATCTCGCTGATATTTCTCTGTCAAATTAGTTATGGCAAGATAGCAAGAGGCAGTGTCTGAAATGTGTTTCATAAGACACTTGTTCTACAACACCTTCCTACGAAAGTAGCTTGCAACTTAGTTTCAACGTTTCATCACACCATGTAATACATGTTACCGTAGAAACAATATCAACTACTGCAAGTTTAATGCCCGCGGTCTTCAGTCAGCTCAGCTGTCCAACAACAAAATATTCTATAACTGGCTAGTTCTGTCTCGTCTCTCCTCATGTCCTCTGTTAGATCTTTCCCGGGGACAAATTCCAGAACTAATATCCCTACAGGTGTAGGCTACATGTGAACATTGTACAAACATCGCCCAGCTTGAGTGTAGATATATCAACTAAAATCCATGGATGTGTTGGTGTTACAAAGACAAAACATTTTCTGCTGTAAATATCATGTTGATGTGCTTATAAAGACAGTATGCCTACACTTCACCCAGCAAATCAAAATCCGCTGTGTGTAGAGTACAACTGTCTAACCAGAACTAGAATGGTTTACTATTTCCATGGTCTATTTGCCCAAATTGAATGATTTTGCTGTCCAACACACTGACATGTACAGCTCTCTGTCTGTCCAACACACTGACATGTACAGCCCTCTGTCTGTCTAACCACACTGACATGTACAGCTCTCTGTCTGTCCAACACACTGACATGTACAGCTCTCTGTCTGTCCAACACACTGACATGTACAGCCCTCTGTCTGTCTAACCACACTGACATGTACAGCTCTCTGTCTGTCCAACACACTGACATGTACAGCCCTCTGTCTGTCTAACCACACTGACATGTACAGCTCTCTGTCTGTCCAACACACTGACATGTACAGCTCTCTGTCTGTCCAACACACTGACATGTACAGCTCTCTGTCTGTCTAACCACACTGACATGTACAGCTCTCTGTCTGTCTAACACACTGACATGTACAGCTCTCTGTCTAACCACACTGACATGTACAACTCTCTGTCTGTCCAACACACTGTCATGTACAGCTCTCTGTCTGTCCAACACACTGACATGTACAGCTCTCTGTCTGTCCAACACACTGACATGTACAGCTCTCTGTCCAACACACTGACATGTACAGCTCTCTGTCTGTCTAACCACACTAACATGTACAGCTCCAATGGTGGTTGTGATTAGCCTGGTGGAACTAACCTGATCGTTGCATTCACTTTTCTATTTCACTTCAGATATCATAAAATGTGAAGTAAAATAGAATGGTGAAGACAGCAATCAGGCTGGTTCCATGAGGATAGGTTATGCCCTGGACATTATATGCATCTAATAAGTAGAAAACAAGCAACAAATAATATCAGTTTACATAAATTATGCTTCATAATTGGGTTATCAAATGTAACAAAGTAATGAAGCGGGTTACCTTCTGTATTTGTACGAATTATGGAAAAAAAATTATCAACTGTTTCTTGGGACCTCTGCATCTCTGTTTTGTCCGAGTTTAATGTGCCGCCATCCACTTTCTTATGTCTGAAACACAGGCTTCCAGGGTAGGCAATTTTGGGGCTTCACCATGTTTGATTGAAATGTACAGCTGTGTATCGTCCACATGGCAGTGAAAGTTGACATTGGTTTTCCGAATGACATCACCATGAGGTAGAATATATAGTGAAAACAATAGTGGTCCTAAAACAGAACCTTGAGGAACGCCGAAATGTACAATTGATTTGTCAGAGGACAAACTATCCACAGAGACAAACTGATATCTTTCCAACAGATAAGATATAAACCAGGCAAGAACTTGTCTGTGTAGACCAATTAGGGTTTCTAATCTCTCCAAAAGAATGTGTTGATCGATGGCGTCAAAACCAGCGCTAAGGTCTAGAAGCACGAGGACAGATGCAGATCCTTGCTCTGACGCGATTAAAAGGTAATTTACCACCTTCACGAGTGCAGTCTCAGTGCTATTATGGGGTCTAAATCCAGGTGCAGTCAGGTGGCAGGAGTGAAGCATTTCGTATACATTGCTTGTCTTCAGGAAGGCAGTAAGTTGCTGCGCAACAGCTTTTCTAAAATGTTTAATAGGAATGGGAGATTCAAGATAGGCCGTTAGTTTTTTACATTTTTCGAGTCAATGTTTGGCTTTTTCAGGGTGTGACTAGGGTGGGTACTCTAGTTTTTGTATTTCTATGTTGGCCTGGTATGGTTCCCTATCAGAGGCAGCTGTCTATCGTTGTCTCTGATTGGGGATCATATTTAGGCAGCCTTTTCCCCACTGTGGTTGTGGGATCTTGTTTTTGTATTGTAGCCTTTTGCACTACAAAGCTGCACGTGCATTTTGTTACTATTTATTGTTTTGTTGCATGATCCCCAACATGATGAACGCCTTCCACGCTGCACCTTGGTCCAATCCTTCCAACAATGAACGTTACACCATGACTATTTTCAGGAATGTGTCAAGAGATACAGGATTAAAAAACTTGAGTGTCTCCATTGATCCTAGGTCCTGGCAGTTCTGTGCAGACTCAGGACAACTGAGCTTTAGAGAGATACGCAGATTCAAAGTGGAGTCAGTAATTTGCTTTCTAATTATGAATTTATCACTGCTGAAGTGAAAGCTATCCTATGTTGTTGAATGCAGCTTTTTAGTTAGCTTTGCGACAGTATCAAAAATAAATGTAGGATTGTTCTTTTTCTCCTCAATTAGGTTGGAAAAATAGCATGATCAAGCAGCAGTGAGGGCTCTTAGATACTGCACGGTACTGTCTTTCCAAGCTAGTAGGAAGACTTCCAGTTTGGTGGAGCGTCATTTCCATTCTAATTTTCTGGAAGCTTGCGTCAGGGCTCAGGTATTTTCTATACACGAGGGAGAAAATTTCTTGTGACAAATGTTTTTTGTTTTTAGGGGTGCGACTGCATCTAGGGTATTACACAAGATTAAATTAAGATCCTCAGTTTGGTGGTTAACAGGTTTTTGTATTCCGAGGTCCTTGGGTAGGTGGAGGGAGTCTGGAAGGGCATCTAGGAATCTTTGGGTTGTCCGAGAATTTATAGCACGGCTTTTGAGGATCTTTGGTTGGGGAATGCTTATATGTCGATGCCATATAAGCCGTTTCAAAGGGATTAGTTGGTTTTCAGGGGCAGTCGTTCTTTAAAAGGGCAATAAGTCCTTAATGAAATGAGAGCTTCTCCATACAAGGAAAAGTCTCTCCTGAAGGTGATGAAAGATTATTTTACTACACCCCTCCCGCCGATAGGCAAGTTCGCTGGACACGAGTATAGCCACCCCAGGGTCACTTCCCAGAAGTCTGGGAAGTGACAAATCAAATCAAATGTTATTGGTCACATGCACATATTTAGCACACAAGCTACAGTGGGGTGTGTAGGGACCATAGTTTCAAAGCGCAAATGGAAAGAGAGAGAGAGAGAAAAGCAGAGCGAGACAAAGAAAAGAGTGGAGAGAGAGATTTCTGATTAGTTTCCTTGGCAGGAAGACAAAACCGTAAGGAATGCAGGCGAGAGGGGAAAGAGAAGTGATCAAGAAGAAGAGAGAAAAAAACAAAAAGAAGGAAGAGAGGAGGAGTGAAGACTGCTGAATAAGCCAGGATGTTTTTTTAAATTCATTTCCATTTATCCAACCCGCTCTCCCTCTCTGTCTTTCCATCCATTATTCTCTCTCTCCTTACAGCTTTACAAAGCTTCCTGTCCCTGTTCACTCTTCTTCTCCCGTCCTTCCTAAGACAGAAACAGATTTTCCCTCCATCCTGTGTGAGGAGAGGTGGAGGGCTAGCACATTCTGACTGCTGCTGGACTCACTCCAAGAGCAGAGCAGAGAAGATGGCAGAACAACTTGTCATTGTATCTGCTGCACGTGGTGTCAGAGGTGAGGATGGAGGTAGAGAGCCTGGTGTGGCCATGTTTTGCTCATGTGCATGCATGTACACTGTACAAGTGAGAGTAGTGTAAAGATATTTTGTGTTGAAAAATATATTGTGTGATTTTTGTTTTTTTATGAAAGTGTACATGCACACATTACATTACAAAGTAAATACATATACGGTAATAACAGAAGAAATGCATAGATAATTGAGCGTGCGTACACTATTGATGCCCGGGTTGACTCATAACTCGCAATAAAGAGAAAACAATGCATTTAAAATCCATAAATGTATAGTTTCTGTGCAATTCCTATCTATAGGCTACATTGAGGTTTTTCTGGCATTAGTGTGTAGCCTAAGTTTTGCGCCTAACTGTAGTGCGCCAAATACACGCCAAAACGGCAAAAAAGGTTCACGTCAATCCGCTGAGACAAAAAGGACAATGTTAGAGTATAATTCAATAAGATAAAAGCTGCAAAATGGAAAGCTGAGCACAGACATCTTTTCAATGCCCAGTTTTGGCTGAGTTGTCAACTAACGTGAATTCAACGTGAAATCATCAAAACAATGTCACAATTTCACAGGATTTAGGTTAAAAGTTGGGCGAAAAAAAGACAAAAGTTCCATTATGTTGATAACTTCATGCAAATCAAATCATTTTCCCACATTGATTCAACTTCATCAAATAGTTTTTTTGTGTTGAAATGACGTGGAAACAACGTTGATTCCACCAGTTTTTGCCCAGTGGGGAGGGCCAGAACAGTATTCTAATGTTTGGGAATGTCACGCCCTGACCTTAGAGATCCTTTTTATGTCTCTATTTTTGTTTGGTCAGGGCGTGTGTTGGGGTAGGCATTCTATGTTGTGTGTTCTATGTTTTCAATTTCTGTGTGTTTGGCCGGGTGTGGTTCTCAATCAGAGGCAGCTGTCTAGCGTTGTCTCTAATTGAGAACCATACTTAGGTGGCTTTTTCCACCTGTGTGTTGTGGGTAGTTGTTTTCTGTCTTTGTGTCTGCACCAGACAGAACTGTTTCGTGTTGGTCTATATTTGTTATTTTGTCTTAGTGTTCTGAGTTAAATAAATATCATGAACACGTACCACGCTGCACCTTGGTCCACTCCTTCAGCCCACGACGATCGTTACAGGGAAAGATTTGGTGAAGTGGTGAAAGAGGATGATAGCAGTGTCGGCTTTGTTATGTGTAATGATTGTGAGGCACTATACAAATTCGACAGCCTCAAGACTTCAACATAGCAAATTCCCTGAAATCTGGACACTGATTGTAGGTCTCCATCCACATAAAATATGCATCCAAGTTTAACTGAAATCTCAGCAAAAACATGTTGGGTCGTTTAACAGCTTTTAATTCCCTTAAAACCGGTGAAACTGGTGTAATTTGAACATTTTCAGTTTTTCTTTTGATTATTGCATTTTCTCCCCATTCCTGAAACGCCGTTGCTGCGGGAGGGAAGCGGAGATGAAAAAGGAAAGAGAAAACAAACTTTACCAATGTCAACTACAAGATTATTCTGGTGAGCAAGGACTTATTTTGTTCTCTAGGGCAACAAGTAATCACAGAAGACAAGCTGCGTATATGTAATTATAAACAAGTTGACTAACAAATAGCTTAACAGAATGTTGGGAATTATAAGCACATTTTATAAAGTTTTAAAAGCAAATTTCCTGCAATTCTGCACATTTTGCCATAACTTTTGCCATGTTAATATGCCATCTGAGTGTCAATGACTAACAAAATCTATGGGGGCCCGCTGGAGTTCAGGGCCCCTGGGCATGTTCCCTGCGTGCCCAGTTGGTAATTCAGCCATGATTACTACGAGCTTAGATAGCTGGCTAGACTAACTAGACTAATTTATCAATCCCAAAATGTTTGATTGACATGGGCAAATTGAATGACTGTCAGTGAGTGACATATAACAATATACATACATACACACACACACACACACACACACACACACACACACACACACACACACACACACACACACACACACACACACACACACACACACACACACACACACACACACACACACACACACACACACACACACACACACACACACACACACACACACACACACACACACACACACACACACACAGGGAAGCTGCCGCCCCTGTCCAGCCCATTTCACAGCGGCTCCTCACAACCCTGTGTTGAAGGCCTGGGGCCAGTTGTCGCTCCAGTACTAAGAAAACATTGCCACCTCTGCCTCATACACTCCCACACACACTCAGTCACTCATTTACACACAAACACACACTGTTGAACAAGCTGCGTGATTAATGGACGGAGAACATAGGAGATGACAGCATCATGAATGGCTGTGCGATAGAGCGCCACACACAGAAAAGCAGCCTCAGTTCCCCCCTTCTTTAATCTGTCTCTCTGTGTCTCTCATTTTTTAATTACATTTTTTATTTCACCTTTATTTAACCAGGTAGGCTAGTTGAGAACAAGTTATCATTTACAACTGCAACCTGGCCAAGATAAAGCAAAGCAGTGCGACACAAACAACAACACAGAGTTACACATAGAATAAACAAGCGTACAGTCAAAAACACAATAGGAAAAAAGAAAGTCTATATACAGTGTGCAAATGGTGTGAGGAGGTAGGCAATAAATAGGCCATAGTAGCGAAGTAATTACAATTTAGCAAATTCACACTGGAGTGATAGATGTGTAGATGATGATGTGCAAGTAGAAATACTGGTGTGCAAAAGAGCAGAAAAGTAAATAATAACAATATGGGGATGAGGTAGAGGTGAGGTAGATTGGATGGGTTATTTACAGATGGGCTATGTATCATTGTATCACATTAGTGGTCTTAAGTAATAAAATAAACCGGATCAAGACATATCATTGGTAGATGCTCACCTATAAGCATGACTAGGTGGTTCCACCCACCTCAATAACAGGAAATAAGAATGACAAATTATAAAGGTTAGACTACTGTAAAGTTAGAGCTTCACCCTGTGTCCAAAATAACACATTTTCATTTCACAGATCTAACCATTGTAATGTACTGTTAAATGTTCTTCTGGCTGCACGTGAGTGCTTATCGAATCATGTTAACCCGTGTGTATTTTCAGTAGTAGGAAAAGTGATGTGGGTATGCTGTGTTCTGTTGTGTCCAGACGGTAGTTCTGTGGGCTTGCACAACACTGGCCCTGGTCATGAGTCATCATAATATAATAATATAATACTCTGTTGTTTGAGTAGACTTTGGCTGCAAAATTTGTCCATCATGTGACACGAATCAGCCAGTGTACCCCTCAGCCCAACCCACCACCACGCTCCCTTCCCATCTTCTCGTGCCTGTCTTCCCCCCTCTGACCCCCCTCCTGCTGGCGCCTACACGGTTAGTTAGGGGTTGCCACAGGGCATCATGTGAGCAGGGAGACATTTTCCAAACACACACACACAAACACACTCCCACAATACACACACAGGGAGAGAGAGAGAGAGAGAGAGAGAGAGAGGGAGAGAGAGAGAGAGAGAGAGAGAGAGAGAGAGAGAGAGAGAGAGAGAGAGAGAGAGAGAGAGAGAGAGAGAGAGAGAGAGCAGAAAGGAAAAAAGAAAGTGACAAAGCGGGAGAGAGAGAGAGACAGAAGCACAAACATTTAATGTGAAGGAACCAATATAAGCACTATCATGCGCACACACACACATATCAATCTGATGTTGTAACCTTCTCCGTTGAGAGGATCAGTTCTTTCATGTGGGGTGACTTTGAGGGCCAAGGAGATCTCCAACAATACTATCCATTATACTGCTAGCATCAGGGGTTTATCTGTCTCTCTGCAAGTCAAAGAGTTGGTCAGACACACCTCAGGGCTAAATGTCAGAACAACGTTGGAGAACAACTCTACTCACAGAGAATCCCTTTGAATGCAACACGAAACATTTGTGTTTGTTGGTTTTCAGGAGGACGTTGGTCGTATGGTTGCCTAACAAATCACATTGCAGCTCTCTAACATGTACCGCGTGTTGCATGGACAGCCAGGCCTATAGGGGAGATCCCTTAATGACATTAGGTCTGACATCTCAGTGTCTGGGACTTAGACAGGAAATATCTTCGAAGGCTTTTATTAACTGGAATACATGCAAGACACAGTTTTGCACAAATATATTTTTCTCTCTCCTCTCCTATTTACCTATCACCCCTTACTCTCCCCCCCTTACCTGGCAGACCTCCAACGTCTGAAACCCTAGACGCCGCTGGTTCTGCACTTTCTACAACTTTTAGGAAGCCATTAGCTACATCAAATCATTACCTCAGGAAGGGAGGGAGAGAGGGATATGGAAGTGAAGGAGAGAGAGAGAGAAAATCAGATTGGGAGGATGGTGAGAGAGGGAAAGATATCAGGTGCCCCCTGTTTTCAGTCACTCAATTACAGTAATGTGCCATTTAACTAATGCATAATAGCACATTGATACCCATAATAAACAGTATTATACACTAAAGACTGCCCAAATACACAAACATGCACGCATACACTTACACTCTCCTCCCTAACCATTTTTCTAGCCTCCCCCTCGCTCTCTGACCATTTACTTGTTGCACTTGGAGATTAGGTATCCATCCACATTAATTCACATGTACATCTATCACTACATGATAGCAATATCATGTCAAGGACACTCAAGAGCACAAACAGACAAAATAAAAAGGAATCTAACTTCTAAAAATGACCAACTTTCAAATATAGACAAACTGGAAACATTACACCCTCAGGCAGTCTTGGACAAAGCCAACAAAGTTCAATGTAGAATGAAACATAACTTTTCTTTCACTAAACCCCATTCTTCTTCCTTCTCTCTCTCATTACTGTCACCCCAACACTAATCCAGTTCAAATGTAAACAGGCTTAGGTCTTCATTCCACACTTAAACCGTATCAAATGTATCAAAGCCGGGGCTCAGTAGCGTCCCTGGCTATAGCAGGGTCAGACTGGGGCCACGCGGGGCCACACACCCAACTCAATTAGCCTGAGAGCCAGTTAGTCTGTCCCACCAATACTGTGTGTGTGTGTGTGTGTGAGAGAAAGCGAGATAGAGAGAGAGAGAGAGAGAGAGAGAGAGAGAGAGAGAGAGAGAGAGAGAGAGAGAGAGAGAGAGAGAGAGAGAGAGAGAGAGAGAGAGAGAGAGAGAGAGAGAGAGAGAGAGAGAGAGAGAGAGAGAGAGAGAGAGAGAGAGAGAGAGAGAGAGAGAGAGAGAGAGAGAGAGAGAGAGAGAGAAAGAGAAAGAAGGGGGGGACTGAGAAAGAGGAGAGAGTGTTTGTGAGACTGTGTGCATGGTGGTGTGTAAGATCAGGATTTGTAATGCTGTGTGAATGCATGTGTGTGTTCGAATAGACATGGTGGTGTGTATTGGGTTAATAGGTCAGGTCACGGTGAAAAGGAGCGTGTGAGAGTATATGTGTGTCTGTGTGTGTGTGTGTATGTCCACGTGTGTGTGTGCGTTTCAGCACGTGTGTGCGTTTCAGCACGTGTGTGCGTTTCTGCACGTGTGTGTGTGTGTGTGAAAGAGACAGAGACACTATACTTCATCAACTAAGAACTGTGAGAGGTTGTCTGCAGGCTAAGGACTATAATACAGACGCTGTATGCAGCAACATTATTTCTCTCTGAGGAAAAAAAACTCATCAAAGACCCCTCTATGGCTCCTGCAGAGATGTGACCATACTGCCCACAGAAAACAGAAGCAACATCACAACAGCGAGGACAATCATCTCTTAGATAAGAGATTTCCAAACGCGTACAACCTACCTCACATAATCTCTTGCCATTTTACTGTGACCAATTACAAAAACACATAGACAACCCAAAGTTTCAGCTCAGAGCAAGGAGGCATCAACAACAAACGAACCACCAGTGGGTCTCAAAGAACCTTATGAGAGCCAGAGCCTTACGTGAAAAAAGTATTTGGGCTCTAGTCAATCTGGATCGCAGAAGCAGTACAGATTGCGCGATAGAAATGTAAAAGTCATTGAGTCGATGGAGCCGATATATGCAGCGTTTAGCGTGTTGCAGTCTCCTCTGCATTCAATTTCAATCACACTGTAACGCTGAACTTCCTGGATACGGATTGAATAGAGCCCCTAATTCTCTGTTCTCTCAGGCCAGTCAAAGCTCTGTCCGGGCACCCCAATGGTGGAACAAGCTTCCCCCTGAAGCTAAGACAGCAGAGTCCCTTCCCATCTTCCCCCTGAAGCTAGGACAGCAGAGTCCCTTCCCATCTTCCCCCTGAAGCTAGGACAGCAGAGTCCCTTCCCATCTTCCCCCTGAAGCTAAGACAGCAGAGTCCCTTCCCATCTTCCCCCTGAAGCTAAGACAGCAGAGTCCCTGCCCATCTTCCCCCTGAAGCTGACAGCAGAGTCCCTGCCCATCTTCCCCCTGAAGCTAAGACAGCACAGTCCCTGCCCATCTTCCCCCTGAAGCTAAGACAGCAGAGTCCCTGCCCATCTTCCCCCTGAAGCTAAGACAGCAGAGTCCCTGCCCATCTTCCCCCTGAAGCTAAGACAGCAGAGTCCCTGCCCATCTTCCGAAAACAACTGAAACCCTACCTCTTCAAAGAGTCTCTTAAATGAAACATCTCAGTCTTCTTTTTTTGCACTTGTCCAACTAGCACTGAGTTTGCTGATAAGTTCTGTATTGAGTAAAAATGTACTTACTACGATTGTGATATGTGGTTGACTCAACTGGCTATCTGAAGATGAATGAACCTGGATAAAAGCGTCTGCTAAATGACTCAAATGTAAAATATGGCTGGGTATTTGGGAATAGACCATGTTCTTATCCGCCACAGAATCCCCTGTACTGCCCGATGCAGGTGGGGTCTCAGGAGACCTTCGTAACAACCTGTTCCCATCCGCTTCCCTAGAGCCAACCTCTTCACCCCTATCAACTGCCATATTGCGAAAGTTTAGCCCAGCTAAGTAGAGACTAGTAGAGCCCAATCAGGCAGCCCAGCCTAAACCCAGACAGCATAATTGTGCTAAGTACATCTCACTCCACTGCACCCAACCCAATTCAATGAACCTATCTACCAATACGCAATGCATCTCCCAAATGTATTCCTCCCAACCAGAAGGGACAATTCAACTTCAATCAAGCAATCATCAGGGTCATCAGGGTCATCCTAATGTTTGGAGGTCACTGGTTCTCCGACAGGTTTCCAGTAAGGGTACGCTACCCTCCCAGCTCCAGTCCCAAGCCCATCACTCTTATTCAGCCACCCGAACTGTCAATATGGCCCTGATCTGGGAACAGTGTCTTATCTGATCCCTTAGGACTCCCTTGGGGATGGGGCATCCCAGCCAAGCCAAGCCAAGCCAAGCCATGCTTCTTCATGCCTCCTGCCTCTCCATACACACACCACTCTACCTACCCCCTAAACATCAACTCCAAACATTCCCCTAGAGGTTACTGACCTTACTCCTCCAGAACCTAAACATTACATCACAACTACCTGCATTGTCTTGTGTTTAATGCAACAATTTGTGGACAAACTGTCCAATGACTGCAGTTGTATAGGTGTGTGTGCCAAGAGTGTGCAAAGCTATCATCAACGCAAAGAGTGGCTACTTTGAAGAATCTCAAATATAAAATATATTTTAATTAGCTTAACACTTTTTTTGGTTACTACATGATTCCATATGTGTTATTTCCTAGTGTTGATGCCTTCACTATTATTCTACAATGAAGAAAATAGTAAAAACAAAGAAAAACCCTTGAATGAGTAGGTGTGTCCAAACTTTTGACTGGTACTGTATGCATGTGTTGTCATGTGCATGTGTGTGTACATCTGGCATGTGTGTGTATATGTGTGTATATGTGTGTATATGTGTGTGTGTATATGTGTGTGTGTGTATATGTGTGTATATGTGTGTATATGTGTGCATATGTGTGTATATGTGTGTATATATATATGTGTGTATATGTGTGTATATATGTGTGTATATATGTGTGTATGTGTGTGTATATGTGTGTGTATGTGTGTGTGTGTGTGTGTGTATATGTGATGTCGATGTTCCAAGATGGCTTAGCAGTTCAGACGTCATTTTTGTCCTCGTACTGTCTTGTCCTGTATATATATATATTTACACCTTCTTCGCATATCTTTTATATATTTTATTATCCAAGAACTCAACTACAAAAGCTTTCCTGCAAAAGCTTTCCTGCAACCCGCCTCACCAATTACAAAAAAAAAATATTATTTACCTCAAATCTGAAAATCCACAGTGGAAGCTAGCCAGGGGCTAATCAGAAGCTAGCCAGAAAGCTAACCAGAAGCTAGCCGAAAGCTAATCTGAAGCTGCCCAGAAGTTAGCTGGTTTGCTGGCTAGCGTTGGTGTTTCAGCTGCCCACGTTTTGTGGTCATCAGCTATTCCTTTAGCTCGATAATCTACCGGCACTTTTGTGCAACGCGACTCGGACCGGAGCATACCGGGCCTTTTTTTTTTCTCTCAGTTTCCCCGGATTTCAGCCGCAGGCTCTGGACATTTGCACCTTGATTTCGCAGCTAGCTAGCTGCAAACCGTGTGACTATTGGCTTACGTCGATCCCGGAGCAAACTTAAATTATTCCGGAGCTAGCCAGCTGAGGAGTTCCATCAGCCATTCCTGGGCTACAGTCACCTATCCGGACCCGTTTTTTTTTTTTTTTTTGCTGCAGATACGGAGCCCCACCGGGCCTTCACGACTGACTGCCGACGTTATCTGCCCGAGGGAGTTATCCAACTGGCACCTCCGTCGCGACGTTACCTGAACGCTCATCTGGGGCCCGCTAATCGTTAGCTGTCTTATCGGCTGCTATCTGAATAAGTATATCGGACAAATTTTTTTTCTTGGGTCACTATATCTATTTTGCCAATTGGATTGATCCCCTCTACCACACGGAACCCCACTAATCTACCGACGGAAACGCACGAGGTGTCTAAAAATAGACCTCCATCCTATGCTATCTTGCTACCGATAGCCATCTACCCGGCCAGCTGTCTGGATCGCCGTGACCCCAACCAACCTCTACTCACTGGACCCTTATTGATCACTCGATTAAGCATGCCTCTCCTTAATGTAAATATGCCTTGTCCATTGCTGTTCTGGTTAGTGTTTATTGGCTTATTTCACTGTAGAGCCTCTAGCCCTGCTCACTATACCATATCCAACCTTTCAGTTCCACCACCCACATATGCGATGACATCACCTGGTTTCAATGATGTTTCTAGAGACAATATCTCTCTCATCATCACTCAATACCTAGGTTTACCTCCATTGTATTCACATCCTACCATACCTTTGTCTGTACATTATTCCTTGAAGCTATTTTATCGCCCCCAGAAACATCCTTTTACTCTCTGTTCTAGACGTTCTAGACGACCAATTCTCATAGCTTTTAGCCGTACCCTTATCCTACTCCTCCTCTGTTCCTCTGGTGATGTAGAGGTGAATCCAGGCCCTGCAGTACCTAGCTCCACTCCTATTCCCCAGGCGCTCTCTTTTGATGACTTCTGTAACCGTAATAGCCTTGGTTTCATGCATGTTAACATTAGAAGCCTCCTCCCTAAGTTTGTTTTGTTCACTGCTTTAGTACACTCTGCCAACCCGGATGTTTTAGCCGTGTCTGAATCCTTAGGAAGACCACCAAAAATTCTGACATTTTCATCCCCAACTACAAGATTTTCAGACAAGATAGAACGGCCAAAGGGGGCGGTGTTGCAATCTACTGCAAAGATTGCCTGCAGAGTTCTGTTTTACTATCCAGGTCTGTTCCCAAACAATTTGAACTTCTACTTTTAAAAATCCACCTCTCTAAAAACAAGTCTCTCACCGTTGCCGCCTGCTATAGACCACCCTCTGCCCCCAGCTGTGCTCTGGACACCATATGTGAACTGATTGCCCCCCATCTATCTTCAGAGCTCGTGCTGCTAGGCGACCTAAATTGGAACATGCTTAACACCCCAGCCATCCTACAATCTAAGCTTGATGCCCTCAATCTCACACAAATGATCAATGAACCTACCAGGTACCACCCCAATTCCGTAAACACGGGTACCCTCATAGATATCATCCTAACCAACTTGCCCTCCAAATACACCTCTGCTGTTTTCAACCAAGATCTCAGCGATCACTGCCTCATTGCCTGCATCCGTAATGGGTCAGCGGTCAAACGACCTCCACTCATCACTGTCAAACGCTCCCTGAAACACTTCAGCGAGCAGGCCTTTCTAATCGACCTGGCCGAGGTATCCTGGAAGGATATTGATCTCATCCCGTCAGTAGAGGATGCCTGGATATTTTTTTTAAATGCCTTCCTCACCATCTTGAATAAGCATGCCCCATTCAAGAAATTTAGAACCAGGAACAGATATAGCCCTTGGTTCTCTCCTGACCTGACTGCCCTTAACCAACAGAAAAACATCCTATGGCGTTCTGCATTAGCATCGAACAGCCCCCGTGATATGCAACTTTTCAGGGAAGCTAGAAACCAATATACACAGGCAGTTAGAAAAGCCAAGGCTAGCTTTTTCAAGCAGAAATTTGCTTCCTGCAACACAAATTCAAAAAAGTTCTGGGACACTGTAAAGTCCATGGAGAATAAGAACACCTCCTCCCAGCTTCCAACTGCACTGAAGATAGGAAACACTGTCACCACTGACAAATCCACTATAATTGAGAATTTCAATAAGCATTTTTCTACGGCTGGCCATGCTTTCCACCTGGCTACCCCTACCCCGGTCAACAGCACTGCCCTCCCCTCTGCTACTCGCCCAAGCATTCCCCATTTCTCTTTCTCCCAAATACAGTCAGCTGATGTTCTGAAAGAGCTGCAAAATCTGGACCCTTACAAATCAGCCGGGCTAGATAATCTGGACCCTTTCTTTCTAAAACTATCTGCTGAAATTGTTGCCACCCCTATTACTAGCCTTTTCAACCTCTCTTTCGTGTCGTCTGAGATTCCCAAAGATTGGAAAGCAGCTGTGGTTATCCCCCTCTTCAAAGGGGGGGACACTCTTGACCCTAACAGCTACAGACCTATATCTATCCTACCCTGCCTTTCTAAGGTCTTCGAAAGCCAAGTCAACAAACAGATTACCGACCATTTCGAATCCCACCATACCTTCTCCGCTATGCAATCTGGTTTCAGAGCTGGTCATGGGTGCACCTCAGCCACGCTCAAGGTCATAAACGATATCTTAACCGCCATCGATAGGAAACAATACTGTGCAGCCGTATTCATTGACCTGGCCAAGGCTTTTGACTCTGTCAATCACCACATCCTCATCGGCAGACTCGACAGCCTTGGTTTCTCTAATGATTGCCTCGCCTGGTTCACCAACTACTTCTCTGATCGAGTTCAGTGTGTCAAATCGGAGGGTCTGTTGTCCGGGCCTCTGGCAGTCTCTATGGGGGTGCCACAGGGTTCAATTCTTGGACCGACTCTCTTCTCTGTATACATCAATGATGTCGCTCTTGCTGCTGGTGATTCTCTGATCCATCTCTACGCAGACGACACTATTCTGTATACTTCTGGCCCTTCTTTTGACACTGTGTTAACAACCCTCCAGGCGAGCTTCAATGCTATACAACTCTCCTTCCGTGGCCTCCATTTGCTCTTAAATACAAGTAAAACTAAATGCATGCTCTTCAACCGATCGCTGCCTGCACCTGCTCGCCTGTCCAACATCACTACTCTGGACGGCTCTGACTTAGAATATGTGGACAACTACAAATACCTAGGTGTCTGGTTAGACTGTAAACTCTCCTTCCAGACTCACATCAAACATCTCCAATCCAAAGTTAAATCTAGAATTGGCTTCCTATTCCGCAACAAAGCATCCTTCACTCATGCTGCCAAACATACCCTTGTAAAACTGACCATCCTACCAATCCTCGACTTCGGTGATGTCATTTACAAAATAGCCTCCAAAACCCTACTCAATAAATTGGATGCAGTCTATCACAGTGCCATCCGTTTTGTCACCAAAGCCCCATATACTACCCATCACTGCGACCTGTACGCTCTCGTTGGCTGGCCCTCGCTTCATACTCGTCGCCAAACCCACTGGCTCCAGGTCATCTACAAAACCCTGCAAGGTAAAGTCCCCCCTTATCTCAGCTCGCTGGTCACCATAGCAGCACCTACCTGTAGCACGCGCTCCAGCAGATATATCTCTCTGGTCACCCCCAAAACCAATTCTTCCTTTGGCCGCCTCTGCTTCCAGTTCTCTGCTGCCAATGACTGGAACGAACTACAAAAATCTCTGAAACTGGAAACACTTATCTCCCTCACTAGCTTTAAGCACCAGCTGTCAGAGCAGCTCATAGATTACTGCACCTGTACATAGCCCATCTATAATTTAGCCCAAACAACTACCTCTTTACCTACTGTATTTATTTATTTATTTAGCTCTTTTGCACCCCATTATTTCTATCTCTACTATCTCTACTCTACTTTTATTTTTTTAATTTTTTTACTTGCTATATTGTATTTACTTCGCCACCATGGCCTTTTTATATTTTTATTTATTTATATATATATTTTGTTTGCCTTCACCTCCCTTATCTCACCTCACTTGCTCATATTGTATATAGACTTATTTTTCACTGTATTATTGACTGTATGTTTGTTTTACTCCATGTGTAACTATGTGTTGTTGTATGTGTCGAACTGCTTTGCTTTATCTTGGCCAGGTCGCAATTGTAAATGAGAACGTGTTCTCAATTTGCCTACCTGGTTAAATAAAGGTGAAATAAAAAATAAAAAATATGTGTGTGTATGTGTGTGTATGTGTGTGTATATGTGTGTATGTGTGTGTAAATGTGTGTATATGTGTGTACAGTGGGGAGAACAAGTATTTGATACACTGCCGATTTTGCAGGTTTTCCTACTTACAAAGCATGTAGAGGTCTGTAATTTTTATCATAGGTACACTTCAACTGTGAGAGACGGAATCTAAAACAAAAATCCAGAAAATCACATTGTAGGATTTTTAAGTAATTAATTTGCATTTTATTGCATGACATAAGTATTTGATCACCTACCGACCAGTAAGAATTCCGGCTCTCACAGACCTGTTAGTTTTTCTTTAAGAAGCCCACCTGTTCTCCACTCATTACCTGTATTAACTGCACCTGTTTGAGCTCGTTACCTGTATAAAAGACACCTGTCCACACACTCAATCAAACAGACTCCAACCTCTCCACAATAGCCAAGACCAGAGAGATGTGTAAGGACATCAGGGGTAAATTGTAGACCTGCACAAGGCTGGGATGGGCTACAGGACAATAGGCAAGCAGCTTGGTGAGAAGGCAACAACTGTTGGCGCAATTATTCAAAAATGGAAGAAGTTCAAGATGACGGTCAATCACCCTCGGTCTGGGGCTCCATGCAAGATCTCACCTCGTGGGGCATCAATGATCATGAGGAAGGTGAGGGATCAGCCCAGAACTACACGGCAGGACCTGGTCAATGACCTGAAGAGAGCTGGGATCACAGTCTCAAAGAAAACCATTAGTAACACACTACGCCGTCATGGATTAAAATCCTGCAGTGCACGCAAGGTCCCCTTGCTCAAGCCAGCGCATGTCCAGGCCCGTCTGAAGTTTGCCAATGACCATCTGGATGACCCAGAGGAGGAATGGGAGAAGGTCATGTGGTCTGATGAGACAAAAATAGAGCTTTTTGGTCTAAACTCCACTCGCCGTGTTTGGAGGAAGAAGAAGGATGAGTACAACCCCAAGAACACCATCCCAACCGTGACGCATGGAGGTGGAAACATCATTCTTTGGGGATGCTTTTCTGCAAAGGGGACAGGACGACTGCACCGTATTGATGGGAGGATGGATGGGGCCATGTATCGCGAGATCTTGGCCAACAACCTCCTTCCCTCAGTAAGAGCATTGAAGATGGGTCGTGGCTGGGTCTTCCAGCATGACAACCACCCGAAACACACAGCCAGGGCAACTAAGGAGTGGCTCCGTAAGAAGCATCTCAAGGTCCTGGAGTGGCCTAGCCAGTCTCCAGACCTGAACCCAATAGAAAATCTTTGGAGGGAGCTGAAAGTCCGTATTGCCCAGCGACAGCCCCGAAACCTGAAGGATCTGGAGAAGGTCTGTATGGAGGAGTGGGCCAACATCCCTGCTGCAGTGTGTGCAAACCTGGTCAAGAACTACAGGAAACGTATGATCTCTGTAATTGCAAACAAAGGTTTCTGTACCAAATATTAAGTTCTGCTTTTCTGATGTATCAAATACTTATGTCATGCAATAAAATGCAAATTAATTACTTAAAAATCATACAATGTGATTTTCTGGATTTTTGTTTTAGATTCCGTCTCTCACAGTTGAAGTGTACCTATGATAAAAATTACAGACCTCTAAATGCTTTGTAAGTAGGAAAACCTGCCAAATCGGCAGTGTATCAAATACTTGTTCTCCCCACTGTATATGTGTGTGTATGTGTGTGTATGTGTGTGTATATGTGTGTATGTGTGTGTATGTGTGTGTAAATGTGTGTATATGTGTGTATGTGTGTGTATGTGTGTGTATGTGTATATATGTGTGTATATGTGTGTATATGTGTGGATATGTGTGGATATGTGTGTATACGTGTATATATGTGTGTGTATGCGTGTGTATATGTGTATATATGTGTGTATATGTGTATATGTTTGTATATGTATGTGTGTGTGTATGTGTGTGTATATGTGTGTATATGTGTGTAAATGTGTGTGTGTATATGTGTGAATATGTGTGTATATGTGTGTATATGTGTGTATATGTGTATATATGTGTATATATGTGTGTATATCAAATCAAATCAAATTTTATTTGTCACATACACATGGTTAGCAGATGTTAATGCGAGTGTAGCAAAATGCTTGTGCTTCTAGTTCCGACAATGCAGTAATAACCAACGAGTAATCTAACCTAACAATTCCACAACTACTACCTTATACACACAAGTGTAAAGGGATAAAGAATATGTACATAAAGATATATGAATGAGTGATGGTACAGAAGAGGCATAGGCAAGATGCAGTAGATGGTATAGACTACAGTATATACATATGAGATGAGTAATGTAGGCTATATAAACATAAAGTGGCATAGTTTAAAGTGGCTAGTGATACATGTATTACATAAAGATGGCAAGATGCAGTAGATGATATAGAGTACAGTATATACATATGAGATGAGTAATGTAGGGTATGTAAACATTATATTAAGTGGCATTGTTTAAAGTGGCTAGTGATACAATTTTACATAAATTTCCATCAATTCCCATTATTAAAGTGGCTGGAGTTGAGTCAGTATGTTGGCAGCGGCCACTGAATGTTAGTGGTGGCTGTTTAACAGTCTGATGGCCTTGAGATAGAAGCTGTTTTTCAGTCTCTCGGTCCCTGCTTTGATGCACCTGTACTGACCTCGCCTTCTGGATGATAGCGGGGTGAACAGGCAGTGGATCGGGTGGTTGTTGTCCTTGATGATCTTTATGGCCTTCCTGTGACATCGGGTGGTGTAGGTGTCCTGGAGGGCAGGTAGTTTGCCCCCGGTGATGCGTTGTGCGGACCTCACTACCCTCTGGAGAGCCTTACGGTTGTGGGCGGAGCAGTTGCCGTACCAGGCGGTGATACAGCCCGACAGGATGCTCTCGATTGTGCATCTGTAGAAGTTTGTCAGTGCTTTTGGTGACAATCCGACTTTCTTCAGCCTCCTGAGGTCGAAGAGACGCTGCTGCGCCTTCTTCACAACGCTGTCTGTGTGGGTGGACCAATTCAGTTTGTCCGTGATGTGTACACCGAGGAACTTAAAACTTTCCACCTTCTCCACTACTGTCCCGTCGATGTGGATAGGGGGGTGCTCCCTCTGCTGTTTCCTGAAGTCCACAATCATCTCCTTTGTTTTGTTGACGTTGAGTGTGAGGTTATTTTCCTGACACCACACTCCGAGGGCCCTCACCTCCTCCCTATAGGCCGTCTCGTCGTTGTTGGTAATCAAGCCTACCACTGTAGTGTCGTCCGCAAACTTGATGATTGAGTTGGAGGCGTGCATGGCCACGCAGTCGTGGGTGAACAGGGAGTACAGGAGAGGGCTCAGAACGCACCCCTGTGGGGCCCCAGTGTTGAGGATCAGCGGGGTGGAGATGTTGTTACACACATGTGTGTATATGTGTGTTCTAAACGACATCATCGATAAGAGACATTACTGTGCAGCCGTATTCATCGACCTGGCCAAGGCTTTCGACTCTGTCAATCACCACATTCTTATTGGCAGACTCGACAACCTTGGTTTCTCAAATGATTGCCTCGCCTGGTTTACCAACTACTTCTCAGACAGAGTTCAGTGTGTCAAATCGGAGGGCCTGTTGTCCAGACCTCTGGCAGTCTCTATGGGGGTGCCACAGGGTTCAATCCTCGAGCCGACTCTCTTCTCTGTATACATCAATGATGTTTCTCTAGCTACTGGTGATTCTCTGATACACCTCTACGCAGACGACACCATTCTGTATACTTCTGGCAGCTCTTTGGACATTGTGTTAACTAACCTCCAGACGAGCTTCAATGCCATACAACTCTCCTTCCGTGGCCTCCAACTGCTCTTAAATGCAAGTAAAACTAAATGCATGTTATTCAACCGATCACTGCCCGCACCTGCTCGCCCGTCCAGCATCACTACTCTGGACGGCTCTGACTTAGAATACGTGGACAACTACAAATACCTAGGTGTCTGGTTAGACTGTAAACTCTCCTTCCAGACTCACATTAAGCATCTCCAATCCAAAATTAAATCTAGAATCAGCTTCCTATATCGCAACAAAGCATCCTTCACTCATGCTGCCAAACATACCCTCGTAAAACTGACCATCCTACCGATCCTCGACTTTGGTGATGTCATCTATAAAATAGCCTCCAACACTCTACTCAACAAACTGGATGCAGTCTATCACAGTTCCATCCGTTTTGTCACCAAAGCGCCATACACTACCCACCATTGCGACCTGTACGCTCTCGTTGGTTGGCCCTCGCTTCATACTCGTCGCCAAACCCACTGGCTACAGGTTATCTACAAGTCTCTGCTAGGTAAAGCCCCGCCTTATCTCAGCTCACTGGTCACCATAGCAGCACCCACTCGTAGCACACGCTCCAGCAGGTATATCTCACCCCAAAAGCCAATTCCTCCTTTGGTCGTCTTTCCTTCCAGTTCTCTGCTGCCAATGACTGGAACGAACTGCAAGAATCTCTGAAGCTAGAGACTCATATCTCGCTCACTAGCTTTAAGCGCCAGCTATCAGAGCAGCTCACAGATCACTGCACCTGTACATAGCCCATCTGTAAACAGCCCATCTATCTACCTACCTCATCCCCATACTGTATTTATTTATCTTGCTCCTTTGCACCCCAGTATCTCTACTTGCACATTCATCTTCTGCACATCTACCATTCCAGTGTTTAATTGCTATATTGTAGTTACTTCGCCACCATGGCCTATTTATTGCCTTAACTCCCTTATCTTACCTCATTTGCACTCACTGTATATAGACTTTGTTTTCTTTAGTTCTACTGTATTATTGACTATGTTTTGTTTATTCCATGTGTAACTCTGTGTTGTTGTATGTGTCGAATTGCTGTGCTTTATCTTGGCCAGGTCGCAGTTGCAAATGAGAACCTGTTCTCAACTAGCCTACCTGGTTAAATAAAGGTGAAATAAAAATAAAATAAAATATATGTGTATATGTGTGCATATGTGTGTATATGTGTATATATGTGTGTATATGTGTGTATATGTGTGTATGCAGTATGGGCTGACTCACTCCTAGCTAGATTCCATCAGGAGGAGGAAGGTCCTTAATCGTCCTCTGATTCGTCCGTCAGACACAGATTCAATTGGCTGCTTTAATTAATATTAATATTTGTATCATTGGGGATATCAGGCGTTTTGGCGAGGGACAGGAGCCTGTCACTGCAATTGGGAGGCCTGATTAACCGCAAGAGGAAGCTTTTAAGATAGCATGGTTAGTAAGTAAGCATTTCACTGTTAGTCTACACCTATTGTTTACGAAGCATGTGACAAATAACCTTTGATTTGATTGAATTGATTATGAGAGGCCCTACCGCTCTCTCCCTATCATCTCTCTCCACAGCATCTCTCTTGCTCTGATTCCACTCCGATCACCTCCTCTTTCTTTCCCCACCCCTGCTCACTTCACTCTTTTTTTGTTGTTCTAATGAAGTATGGTTTGTCTTAAAATTCCTAGAAGTCTTTGGGCTGTACACCCTTCCTATAGCCGTATGATTGAACTGTATCATTGGACATTTCAACATCTTATATGGCAGCCAACTGATTCACTAAAAGTGGCAAGATGCCTAAATGACTTTTTCATTGCCTAGTTTAGACAGAGCGAGATAGGTAGTGAGTGAGGCTCAGCGTGTTGTACAGCTCCTATCCTGTCTGTCCATCCTGATGTGAATGGACATGTATCGATCCCAACAGACTGAACTGCAGGTACATTCTCTCTCTCTTTCATTTGTCCCACTTCATTATAGGTTTACCATAAGATATCTATTCCTCCCTTTCCTGTCTCTCTCTCCGGCGTACATCTCCCTTTCCCTCAATCTCCCTATCTCTAAATCTACTCCACTCTCCCTCCCCACCCCCGCCTTGTCCCTCCTCTCTCCTCTCCCCCTTCTCCCTGGGGTATTGTTTGTAACGGTACTCAGGGGTGTCTGTCAGTCTGGTTCAGGAGGGGATGATGTTTACATTTAAAAAAAGATTCAAATGAACCAATGATACAAGAGTTTGGGGAAGATCTCTACTACCTACACACACACTACCTAAAAGCCTTGTTTTATGTCTATATGCTTGGAATACTACATACTACTTTGCTTTCAGTGTGTGTGTGTGTGTGTGTGTGTGTGTGTGTGTGTGTGTGTGTGTGTGTGTGTGTGTGTGTGTGTGTGTGTGTGTGTGTGTGTGTGTGTGTGTGTGTGTGTGTGTGTGTGTGTGTGTCCGTGCGTGCGTGCGTGCGTGTGTGTGCGTGCGTGCGTGTGTGTGTGTGTCCGTGCGGGAGTCTGTATGTTGGGGTGTTCTGTCTCTCCAATGACCTCCAAAAGAGCGGGCACTACGGTCGCTGGGAGAGAGAATGGAGAGATTGATTTAGGGATAAAGCTAAAAGGAAAAAGGAGGGAGAGGAGATGAAACAGTGTTTTCTTTTATTGTCATGTGAATTACTGCCTGAGCCAGATCAAACAGCGTTATTGTTAGTGCTAAACTAAAATGTGTCATCCCTCTCTCCCGCCCTCTTCATCTCCCTCTTTCTCGGTATCCTCTGCTCTCTGATCTCAGTGGAACATCCTGCTCAGTCTCAGTCTCAGTCCGCAACCCCAACCAACATATCTCTATCTACCTCTCCAGTCTCTCTCTATCCTTAATTGTTCTTTAATAAACATGGTCCTCCGTGGACACTGGTGAAGTTATGGCTAGGGTTAGGGTTAGGGTTGAACCGGGGTGTGGACATGAAGCTAGGGTTAGGCTTATGGCTAGGGTTAGGCTTATGGCTAGGGTTAGGGTTGAACCGGGGTGTGGACATGAAGCTAGGGTTAGGCTTATGGCTAGGGTTTTGCTGGAGTGTAGACATGAAGCTAAGTTTAGGGTTAGGGAGAATAGGTGGAGAAAGGAAGATTAACTTTAACCTCGAGGATAGAACAGCTTTGATACCACTCTAACACAGATAGAAAATAACCCCAAAACATTTTCAATATACAGAATAAAAAGGAATTATTCTTGAAAACAACTAAAAGTATAAATCCATACACTTTCATTTCTAAAGTTGGTAATAAAGAAAAAATATTTATTGAAAATCAATGCAAAGAAATGATAGAGGAAGTGGTTGGTGGGTGTTGTAGTGGAGTGTGTTTTCCTACCTCCTCTGAGAAAAGCTGAAGATGTAAATCACATGAGTACAGCCCTAAAACCTTCAGCTTGGCTGTCTGAACCTCACCCTGACTCTGACCCTGGCCAACCAAGGATGTAATGGACGGCCAGAGAGGACTGAGGGAGGAAGGGAATGGGAGAGGAGGAGAGAAGAGACAACCATGTACATACCACTCTATAAATGACTGTACTGGAATTCATAATGATGTACAACTCACATGATGTATCAACTTCTTTGGCTTTACTGTTGCATGCTTTTGAAATGTATTTCATTTGTAGCGCAACAAGCTGAGAGTAAATTGTGATCGAGGTGAAAAGGAAAACCCGGCGATTAAGTTAACCCCTTTAAATTTCAATTTTTAAGACGACTTATAATTGTCAATGTGGTTGACAATTCCAGTTGAAGGGTTGGGAAAGGCAGGTTGGAGCATGACGAAATGGAAAGACACTAGACCAACAAATGTTTCCAATCCTTGAACTGAAATGAGTTAAAATGCTACATTATACTGTTGTATGTCCCCCAACCCTTCCTCTGCCTCCAGTCCCGGTGTTGTGGACTGGGGAGAGGTCTTAAGTGGTGGGACAACTGAGTCCTGTTCTGCGGCCCATCCGTTGGGCGCTTCCTAATACGGTTATGGGAAGAGGCTCAGGGGTTTCCCGTCTTGGTTGAGCAGGCCGTGCTAAATGAAGTTTTACTGGCCTGGGGGAGCCATGTGTAATGGACCTTATTAACTGTTTGCATTAATAATATAAGGGGGAATCATGGAGGAGAAGGGGACACACTGTATCTACTGTTACCTACAATATGTCACCTTAAAAAGGGAGGGACACTGACACTGATTAGCAGTTAGAATCACCAATCAATCAATTACTCAGTCAATCAATGTGTGTCAGAAGGGGGTGATGGATCAAATCACATTTTCAAATCGAATTGTATTTGTCACAAGCGCCGAATACAACAGGTGTAGACCTTACCGTAAAACTCTTGCTTACAAGTCCTTAACCAACAATGCAGTTTTAAGAAAATATAGTTTATAAAATATTTACTAAATAAACTAAAGTAAAAAAAAAAGTAAATAACACAATAAAATAACAATAATGAGGCTATATACACAGTGTAGGTACCGAGTCAATGTGCGGGGGTACAGGTTAGTTGAGGTAATTTGTACGTGTAGGTAGGGGTAAAGTGACTATGCATAGATAATAAACAGCGAGTAGCAGCAGTGTAAAAACTGGACGGGCCAATAAAAGTAAAAACACTGGATGCAGCCTCTGGGTGCAGTTAGAAAATGGCTCCATCCCCACTTCCCTACACATACAAACACACCCGTCCCTCCAATCCACCCTGTCCCAATGGGTCTCTGGGATGGGCAGTGGACCCATGGGGTATGAGCTAATACATACACACTCACCAGCTCTTTTCTGTGTGGCTGTGGGAGTGGAGCGCCATTCAGACCTCCACTCTGTCCATCACGCCTGTCAATCTCTTCCCGTTTCTCATTGCTTTTTCCCAGACCTCAACCCACCTTTTAAGGCCGTGAAAATGTGGTAGGGCCAGTTGCCACGGAAACCATCCAGATGTTGGCTCCTGATTAGCTGGCGACGGCCAAATGAAATCAGAGGGGGTGATAAGATCGGGGGGGCATCAGGGAACGGGGAAGGCTGGCCGCAAGCTAGAGAGAGGGGGAGAGAGAGGGATGGAGAGAGAGAGGAGAGAAGAGAGAGAAATGAGACAGCGCACACACTCACACTCACACACACACACACACACACACACACACACACACACACACACACACACACACACACACACACACACACACACACACACACACACACACACACACACACTTCCTGATGCTATTAATTTCAGAGTTCTATTTTTCATCAAAAATGTCTATTTTCTCACACAGGCAATCTTTCTTTACCCTCACAGTAATGACATAGCCACTCAAAATTTAAAAATGGAACACATCTTTTACTCTTTGAAAACCATACAATCCATTTTTTTTCTTTTCTAAGTGAGGATGTGTCTATTTATGGGGGATGACAATAGAGCAGCTTTCTAAGTGATCCCCAGGGAGAGTCAAAAACACACTAGGAACTACATATATCGTATATAAAGCATAGCATTACCACAGAGACGCTTACATCAAATGACCTACAGCATGCGGCATTATAAACAAAGATCCCCTATAGGTGTTACAAGGCCTGGGAACAGCTGGGAAACAATACCCTGTCCAGTACTTCCCTATAGCTTCTAAAACAAGCCCAGACAATAGGCTCCTACTTCCCTACCGGCCCCACATGTATCTAATCATGTAGGGAGCTATTGACTGAGCTATTTCCTGTCAGTCTCCACAACAAAATTCAATTAAAACATCCCCTTTATACAAAGTGACCCCCAACTCGTTCCAACTGATAAGGGTGCTAACTAGGTAAAGACTGGAGCATTTCCCGGTCCACTCAGTGAGTGAGGTACTAAGAGAGACACTGTGAGCCCAGCCCGGCTCGCTCCATTTTCCAATAAACTCCAGCAATCAGATCAGTCCTGCTTTAAATGGGGGACTTGATGGCAGCAGCCTGCATTAGCCGCTGGTGTTCTACCAATCCCATTAGTCAGAGACATTGACAGTTTCCAGCCAAATAGGCAGGTACCACACACAAAGGCAAACACATGGTACAAACGCATACACACCCCTGACAGGACCTCTTGTGGCCGTTTGTGGTGCTAATTGGATATTCCAAGGCATACATGTATGTCGTTATTGCTGAGCAGTCAGGCACTTGATGTTTCAAAGTAGATTGCCAGTCATTAGATCGTATTAGCAGCTCTTACATGAGCAGAGGTCAGAGCTGGATGTGTGTGGGCAAGTGTTCATTTGAGTTTGTACTGCTACGATATGAATGTACAAAAACTGGTCTGATTTGATCTCTTTCATATCCTAATGATTAGCTGAATCAAAGTAATTTCCCATGATTGGATGTATGTAAATAATAAAGTAATTCCAAATAAGCAACCACAATGGCTTGACAACTAGCTGCCAAGAGCTATGAACAGTGTTATCAAAATAGTTGTCATACCTCAGACAGACACTCAAAAGCCACTAAAATCTATATCCTCGCCTCACCTCAACTCTTCCCTTGAGTCATTGTTACATAAAACTTACCTGTTTAAGTAAAGGTCAGTGATAAGTGATAACATTGTGTAGGAGTTGTGGGGCGGTGACAGATAGAGTTTCAGTGTGTTCTGTTCTTTATCAGATACCAGATAGGAAGAGTGGGGGTGGCTGTGGCTTACAGGTACATAAGGGTTACTAAAGTGAAGTGAAAGCCCAGTACAGGACAGGGAGATGGATGGGGAGAGGGACGAGGAGAGGGACGAGGAGAAGGACGGGCAGAGGGACGGAGAGAGGAACGGGCAGAGGGACAGGCAGAGGGACGGACAGAGGGACGGGCAGAGGGACAGACAGAGGGACGAGGAGAGGGACGGGCAGGGGGACGGGCAGAGGGACGGGGAGATGGACGGGGAGAGGGATGGGCAGAGAGACGGGGAGAGGGACAGGCAGAGGGACGAGGAGAGGGACAGGAAGAGGGACGGAGAGAGGGACGGGCAGAGGGATGGGTAGAGGGACGGGCAGAGGGACGGGGAGAGGGACGAGGAGAGGGACTGGGAGAGGGACAGGGACAGGGACAGGGAGAGGGGGAGTGTGACTCGACGAGAGCAGTGCAGTGTCTCAGGTTACCAGAGTGGGTCACTGAGGCCAGCCCAGCCTCACAGAGAGATGTAAAAAGAGGAATAGAAAAGGTATGGACATGTTAGCAGTGCAATGCTCAAACCTCCTGAGATAGAGATGGATGGGCCAGGTCAGTGTTGCATTTGAAGAGCGATCTGAAACCATTCATCTGGAGACAGCTTAGTTGGGGATTCTGAACCAAGGCTTTGTGAACTCTTTATTGGAAAATTATTTTCAAGGCGTGCTCCAAAATGTTTTTGAGGGAAGTGGAAATAAAGACCACCATGTGTTTTCTGTTCCAAATCCCATTCCCTGTCACTTGCCATACTGTGCAGTACTGTGGTAACATCTCATTATCTGCAGTACTGTGGTAACATTTCATTATCTGCCATACTGTGCGTTACTGTGGTAACATCTCATTATCTGCCATACTGTGCAGTACTGTGGTAGAATCTCATTATCTGCCATACTGTGCGGTACTGTGGTAACATTTCATTCTCTGCCATACTGTGCAGTACTGTGGTAACATCTAATTATCTGCCATACTGTGCAGTACTGTGGTAACATTTCATTATCTGCCATACTGTGCGTTACTGTGGTAACATCTCATTATCTGCCATACTGTGCAGTACTGTGGTAGAATCTCATTATCTGCCATACTGTGCGTTACTGTGGTAACATCTAATTATCTGCCATACTGTGCAGTACTGTGGTAGAATCTCATTATCTGCCATACTGTGCGGTACTGTGGTAACATTTCATTCTCTGCCATACTGTGCAGTACTGTGGTAACATTTCATTCTCTGCCATACTGTGCGGTACTGTGGTAACATTTCATTATCTGCCATACTGTGCAGTACTGTGGTAACATTTCATTATCTGCCATACTGTGCAGTACTGTGGTAACATCTCATTATCTGCCATACTGTGCAGTACTGTGGTAACATTTCATTATCTGCCATACTGTGCGGTACTGTGGTAACATTTCATTCTCTGCCATACTGTGCAGTACTGTGGTAACATTTCATTATCTGCCATACTGTGCAGTACTGTGGTAACATTTCATTATCTGCCATACTGTGCAGTACTGTTGTAGAATCTAATTATCTGCCATACTGTGCAGTACTGTGGTAGAATCTCATTATCTGCCATACTGTGCGGTACTGTGGTAACATTTCATTCTCTGCCATACTGTGCAGTACTGTGGTAACATTTCATTCTCTGCCATACTGTGCGGTACTGTGGTAACATTTCATTATCTGCCATACTGTGCAGTACTGTGGTAACATTTCATTATCTGCCATACTGTGCAGTACTGTGGTAACATCTCATTATCTGCCATACTGTGCAGTACTGTGGTAACATTTCATTATCTGCCATACTGTGCGGTACTGTGGTAACATTTCATTCTCTGCCATACTGTGCAGTACTGTGGTAACATTTCATTATCTGCCATACTGTGCAGTACTGTGGTAACATTTCATTATCTGCCATACTGTGCAGTACTGTGGTAGAATCTCATTATCTGCCATACTGTGCGGTACTGTGGTAAAATCTCATTATCTGCCATACTGTGCAGTACTGTGGTAGAATCTCATTATCTGCCATACTGTGCAGTACTGTGGTAGAATCTCGTTCTCTGCCATACTGTGCAGTACTGTGGTAAACTCTCATTATCTGCCATACTGTGCAGTACTGTGGTAGAATCTCATTATCTGCCATACTGTGCAGTACTGTGGTAACATCTCATTATCTGCAATACTGTGCGTTACTGTGGTAACATCTCATTATCTGCCATACTGTGCAGTACTGTGGTAGAATCTCATTATCTGCCATACTGTGCGGTACTGTGGTAACATTTCATTCTCTGCCATACTGTGCAGTACTGTGGTAACATCTAATTCTCTGCCATACTGTGCAGTACTGTGGTATAATCTCATTATCTGCCATACTGTGCAGTACTGTGGTAACATTTCATTATCTGCCATACTGTGCAGTACTGTGGTAGAATCTCATTATCTGCCATACTGTGCAGTACTGTGGTAACATTTCATTATCTGCCATACTGTGCAGTACTGTGGTAACATCTCATTATCTGCCATACTGTGCAGTACTGTGGTAACATTTCATTATCTGCCATACTGTGCAGTACTGTGGTAACATCTCATTATCTGCCATACTGTGCAGTACTGTGGTAACATTTCATTATCTGCCATACTGTGCAGTACTGTGGTAACATCTCATTATCTGCCATACTGTGCAGTACTGTGGTAACATTTCATTATCTGCCATACTGTGCAGTACTGTGGTAACATCTCATTATCTGCCATACTGTGCAGTACTGTGGTAACATCTCATTCTCTGCCATACTGTGCAGTACTGTGGTAGAATCTCGTTCTCTGCCATACTGTGCAGTACTGTGGTAAAATCTCATTATCTGCCATACTGTGCAGTACTGTGGTAGAATCTCATTATCTGCCATACTGTGCAGTACTGTGGTAACATCTCATTCTCTGCCATACTGTGCAGTACTGTGGTAGAATCTCGTTCTCTGCCATACTGTGCAGTACTGTGGTAACATCTCATTCTCTGCCATACTGTGCAGTACTGTGGTAGAATCTCGTTCTCTGCCATACTGTGCAGTACTGTGGTAGTACTGTGGTACCTGACGTCTTCTGATCCTGCTTCTGATGGGCCCTGGATCAGGATCAGCCAGTTCATGTAGGCCAGATAAAGCCCTCTCCTTCCATTAATGTAATGGAAGCATTTTCATCTTTTGATCTTTTTACTCCTGTGTTCGTTCGTTTGCATGTGTCAGAGATACAACTTTATTTAGTGAGTTTATTAATCTGAACAGGGGGGATTCTGGATGTTAAAACCTGAGCCAGATTAGCACTGACCCCCTGGATCTCCTTCTCCCTCTCATCTCCCTTACATTACTCACACACACACACGCACACACACACACAAACACACACGCACAGGCGCGCGCACAGGCGCACACACACACACACACACACACACACACACACACACACACACACACACACACACACACACACACACACACACACACACACACACACACACACACACACACACACACACACACACACACACACACATCAGGCTGAAAACATTCTGTAAACACAAACACTTGTTCATCACTTCCCCTCACTGCGCCTGTGTAACTACTACTCTTCAGTTCTTATGGTTTGTCATCTCCCTGTCTCTTCTCCTTGCTTCACTCGCTTCCCAGATGTGTTGGATGTGGACGTGTACTTTGTCCAGATCAGCCGTGAGATGAGAGGAAGTGGGAGATATTGTTCTTCCTGTGGCGCTAAGCCCTGGGCGATTACCCTGTCAGGGGGAAGAACTCAGCCACGCAGCCAACTGCCACAACCCAACTCTAAATCCCAACTGATCGTAAAAGAGGAAGATTTTACACTTTATATTCCTCCCATCTCTTAATTCAGCCGATGCGGAGAGGATCTTCGCCTCGTCCTCATCTTATCCACAGCAGCTATCCCACTCAGCTAGTGGCATCAACCCCTAAGCTTGTGCTGCAGGGATAAGACTCAACGCCTTGTCAGGCCAGATCAACGTGATTTTACAATACAGCCAAAGAGAGGGGCCAGTGTAGGCGCTGCAGCTACCACACACAGGGACCCAGCCACCACAACACTGCGGGAAACCAGTTCCACTTCATCTCGCCAAAGCATAAACATGCAGAAATATCATCTGAAGTAAAAATTATACAAAACTAAAAACAAGCCTAACGACCGCATCTCCAGAATCTGCAAAGCCAGAATGTAGCTAGCTACCACATACAGTCCCTGGCCTATCTTTCCTTCTATCTGCCAGTCTGTCTAGAAGGCTCATCTCTACAGGCCTCATTTAAATTGATCCATCAGTTGAGCTTATCTGCCTTCACAGAAACACATTGTAACACGTGTGCAAATTCCTCATGAAGTCAGCAAGGTCACTAAGAGGAGATGTGTGGTGTCCTCTTCAGTTGGGGACTTAACTGAAGAGAACAAAACTGCATGACTAGTGTAGGCTGTGTGTGTGTAGGCTGTGTGTGTATAAGAGAAAAAGAACTTGACAGTTATTGTATTTTCCAAAATATCGGGGGACAGAGACCGACAGAAAGAAGAGGTAGAAGGAGGTACAAGGAGGATGAGTCCTAGAAAGAGAGAGGATGAGGGAGAGAGGGGTAGAATGACACTCGTCGTCCCTATGGCCAGCTGTGAAGTGACATACCACTGCCACTCCCTGCTCTCTTCTCTGTCTGCAAGACAAGACTTTCCAACTTCTTTCCTGTTGTGGTTTGATAATAATATACGGCCATGCTAGTATATCACTACCTCCCTCGCCTCTGCTTCAGTGTTACGACTGACAGCTTAAAAATAAAGTACTCTCTAAATCTCCAGCAGAAATAAAGCTGCTAAATCCAATGTTCCTTCATGTTGCTGGTTCTTTTCTCCTCCTGTCACAAATCGGTGCCTTTTACTGGATATCTTTGAATGCGTTTCACTGACTTATTTAAACAATTTTAATTAACTTATTCTGAAGGGTGTCGGTTCTCTGTCCAGCATTACGACTAGGTGACACAGGTCTTCTCTTTAGTGACCACACTTTCTTACCGATAAAGTACTTACACACACACTGCCCACACACACTGCTCTGTACTTGACCACATTCCAGCAAAGGGCGATCGTGAATCTCCCCCTGGAATCCGAGCCCTGAGCTGGTGAGGCGGCCTGTGGCAGGACTCCCCCTATCCACTATAAAGTGAGCCCTGGGTGGGCAGGAGGGACCTGTGTGGCCCCTGACCTCCATCCATCAGCCAGAGGGGAGTATTAAGTGCTCAGTCCTGCCTGCCAGCGCCTTAAATCAGCCTGCCAGGACACAGCAGCACCATCATACAGTAAACATGCCCCCCTAGCACCACCTAATTCACCCAAGGCCCGCAGGTGCCACAACAAACCACAAAACCAATCATACCACAGAACCACCCTCAGGCATGAAATCCTTCAGTCACTCTCATCAAATATTGAGCAGTGATGTACTGAAGGGACTTTTTTGTAACTCACAGAATAATTTGGTCCCATCGTATCAAACACCCTTTAAACAGGCCTGTTTATCTAATACTTTTGACATTTAAACAGCTCTGTGCCTCTATTCTACCTCAGCACAGTTAAATACTTGTACTCAAAGCCAAACCATGCACAGAGAGAGCAGCCCGTAAATCATTTGGTCAGACAAACAGAGAGAGACCATCGTAGGGTCAGAGAGCAAAGCCTGAGAGTCACAGAGGCACCTATCCCTTCCCACACAGACACACACACAAATACACAGACATACACACATGTAGACTGTGTGCCGCAAGCCAGTCCAGTGGGCGTATGCACAGTACTGCAGCATAACTTTTTGAACATCTGACATACATATACGCTCGTGCACATACACACACACATTTACACTGTTCCACAGTTTACAGCCTGACAGTCTCTGTTTCTCACAGGGGTTGGACTGTGGGAACCATGCTGTCACTTCCTGTGCCCGCGGGACTCATCCAATCCCAATCAGATAAGAGTCAACCCTCCGCCAATCAGAGCTGGGCCTCAGATTCACATGACAGGGCACCAACCGCAATAAAGGCATAACTTGCCAGGGAAAATGTCTTGATCTCAATTGTATCCTCCCCAACCCCACCCTCCCTCCCCACCAAAATTGTTGTTTGGAGACAAGGTTTCTTTTTGTCTTTGCCCATAATTACTGTCTCTTTCATCTGCCCCCCTGTTCCCCTTGACCCCTGCTCTGGGGTCAGTGCCCAGGATATCCCACTCTACCCTGCTCCATAATGTGCCTTTTAGGGCGGATGAAGAGGGGCATTCACGCCATGGCAGACAGGAGCAGGAGAGGAGAGCAATCACTCCATCACGGCTTGCCCCCTTCTGTCCCACCCCAGCCTAAACACCCAAACACCAACCCGCACTCCCAACATCAAAGCCAGGCCAGACCACAGCCCAGCATCCCAGCACAGAGCAGGCCTCTGTCAGAACCCGGGGGAGCTCACTGGCCTGCTGGACAATACAGTCTGAGGCATGTACACATCTCCAGCTATAGGGTGTTGTTCCCAGTTTGTACCATACCATGCCTGATACTCGTCACTGGAGGTTTTGAGGTGTGTGGGAGTCGACCCACACAAAGCACACATTATCAGAGCCATCCGACAGGGTGTGAGTGGGGTTGGAATGATAGCTAAGCTCCCATACGATGACTTAATAGAGAGTTTTGTGGATTTTGTGAAACTTCCCAATACTTAGATAATAGCAGCCAAGTTCTTCTAGCAATGATCAGAATTAGACTACAACAAATATAAAAAGCTGGAACTGTATTTTTAGCATTCCTTAAAAGAGGCAAAGAATGATTGGAATTTTGCCAGAATCGCTCACAACCCACACAACAATGGCCGACACAATGCACACATACATTTCTTAAGTAATGGGTCGGTAAAAAGCAAAGTTTGATCACACATACAAACAAGCGTCAAATCACAGCTCGTATGAGGCAGGGCGACATTGGCACCAATATGACCAATGGCACCACTGACCACACAGCTGCCCTGGATGCAGGTCTGGTGTGGTGTGGTGTGGTCTGGTCTGGTCTGGTCTGGTGTGGTCTGGTCTGGTGTGGTCTGGTGTGGTGTGGTCTGATCTGGTCTGGTGTGGTCTGGTCTGGTGTGGTGTGGTGTGGTGTGGTCTGGTCTGGTCTGGTGTGGTCTGGTCTGGTCTGGTGTGGTCTGGTGTGGTGTGGTCTGGTGTGGTCTGGTCTGGTCTGGTCTGGTGTGGTCTGGTGTGGTCTGGTCTGGTCTGGTCTGGTCTGGTCTGGTGTGGTCTGGTGTGGTCTGGTCTGGTGTGGTCTGGTCTGGTGGTCTGGTGTGGTCTGGTCTGGTGTGGTCTGGTCTGGTCTGGTCTGGTCTGGTATGCCTGGAGTTTCCACAGCCTGTAGAGTTCCACTCTCTGATCAATAGGTGGATTAATTGCTGAGAGGGTGGGGGGTGGTAGGGCTTGTCACAGCCCCAGGCAGGGGAGGGTTTTTGGGAAGGGGGGAGTACGAGGGTAAAGGAGGGGGAGGTAGGATGGTGCTGACAGGCAGGGAAAGCTGGGGGGATTTAAATGATGAGGGGAGCAGAGCAGAGTGGAGCGGGCCCCCGCTCCGGGTCACCTGGCAGCGTGCGGCACGGCGAGCCGTCAGATTAGGATCTGAGAGGGGGAGATAACGAGTTTATTGCCCCCTGGACAGGGCTGCTGGAGCCAGGGAGGAGGGCCAGCCCAGGGAGGGTGGGTGGGAGCGTTTGTGTTTGTTTTAACCTGGAGAGATACTGTACTGCCTGGCCCTTTGAAAGGAACCGCCAGGGCTGTAAAAGGCAGCATGGTTGGAATACCATCCTCCACTCCACCAGGCAGTACAGCAGCTCAGCCATCACAGAACTGGCTTGAGACCTGGCTCAGAGAACACACACCCAGACCCACAGTGTGAGACCTCCAGCATGGGCCAGACAGACAGAGACAGGACAGTAACATTGAGGCAAAAACGGACAGACAGGCTGTGACCATTGGCACTTTATTGTCCTCGCACTCACAAAGAAACACAAAAGTGGACATACAGTGCATATGTCCATAGACACAGTACATAGCCTACACACATATAATATCACACCATCATTTAGGCAAGCAAACAAAGAATATATGTAGTTTAAAGACATTGCAGTCTGTGCACGTTTTCAGGGTATGCCTGCGTTAACTATGCATGTCTAGCCAAGGCACAGAGAGAAGATAAGGGGATCGGATATGAAAAATATCAACAATAGGGCTGTATGAAAATGGGTATTACAGGCTGTCGGAGGAGCTGATGTAGAAACCCATTAGACACAACCAGAGAGAGATCATATTGAGAGGAAATGAGGCAATACAAATATATGGTCTCAACCAAGGTTATTATAGTAAACGAAAACTGAAACTAAAATAAAAACTAAAATTGGAAAAACTTAGAAAAACTAAAACTATACTGAAACTATTATCTTCGACTGCAAAACAAAATAAAATAAAATAAAAATCATAATAAATTATGTTTGGTTTAAGTTTGAGGTAAATGCTGCCAGTAGATGGCGATGTTTCGAATAGCTTGTGCATCACAATCACCAGCTATCACAAGCTAACAGGGAAGAAATCTGAGGGCGAACGCAGAGCGGGACTGGGCCAAGCTAGAACAGCTTGTGAAGTTGTTGGAGCCATTCACAATCCACACCGACCAACTTCAAAATGACAGCCAGCCGCTGTCTGATGTGGTGCCGTGCCTTCTCAACCTTGAGGCACACTTACAGTCAACTGCTTTTGCAAAACAGTTGGCCAGGTCCTCTTGTCACTGCGTGAGCACTTTGCATGCATACTGAAACCTCTGGCAGCCAACTTCGATCCAACCCCTGCAGCAGCTTGCCTGATGGATCCAAGTGGGTCTCTGGCACTTCGCTCAACAGAGATGGAGCCACTGATGAAGGAAGCAGAGTCTTTTGTACTTCAGCAAATCAGAGAGTATTAGCCGTGGAGCTGTAAGACCCCAGGTGGATGCCAGCGCAATGAATCCAGCAAGCATCTCAACCCCAGTACTTCAGAAATATAGCTTCCTCTCATCGAAGATTGCGTCTGAGGTCACTGTTCAGCCAGAGGGTCAACCTGGCAGGGCAATAAGTGCTGTGTGTGAAGCTGTAGAAATACCTGGAAGAGGTAAAGGGGAGCATGTTTACAGAGCCACCTCTCTAGCTCTGCCAGGCAAGGATGGCTGTTTATCCATAGCTGTTCCCTGTGGAACTGGATCTGGTTTCTGCCCCTGCATCCCAAGCCTTTGTAGAGTGAATATTCTCTGTCTGTGAACAACTGACATCAGGTTTGAGAAACTGAAAGATCACCACTCTGGAACGCAGAGTCTTCTTGAAGATAATCCAGAAAATCTTGTTTGGTTGAACAGAAACACGCACACACACAAGCACGCACAAACACACACACACACACACACACACACACACACACACACACACACACACACACACACACACACACACACACACACACACACACACACACACACACACACACACACACACACACACACACACACACACACACACACACACACACACACACACACACACACACACACACACACACACACACACACACACACACACACACACACACACACGCGCGCTGGCTGGCTGTAAACTGATGGATTTGTGGAGAAGTGTTGTATTGCTTATGTTATATTTAATTTTACATAAACATAACATGTCAAATGTGCCATGACTTCATTCATTGTTTTTTCCACTATCTTTCTGTCAGGTAAAGGTACTCAATTATTGTACCATCTACCACTAAAGTTAAAAAGGTATTCGATTGGTGTTAACATGGGCAAGAGAGTTTCCTTGCACCAGTCTAGGAGCGTATTCCTCCAATCCAAGTCACATTAGGATAGAATTATAATTGAAACCTAACCAAACCTATGTCCAGGCCATGGAGTTGTACAGAGTCCTCTAGTGGCCAAAAGACTGTTAGAATGAGCAGTGCCATTGAGGACTTCCACCATTTTGATTTAGTCAACTGGGCAGGACTTCAAACTTCATTGGCTGATCCCTACCGATGACCCGGTTGGCATGACCTGACAACCCCGTAGGAGTCGTGACAGCTGGTTCATCAGGAGGGATCAGCCATTGAATTTTACTTGTGAAGAAGAAAATTAACTATTTCAAGATGGAAATGGTCTCAATGGCGATGCCCATGATCTCACAGACGCCATCATGACACAGATACAGAGATGTTATTTCTATCCAAATCTATGGTCCTGGCCCATCACTTTATGTATTACTGCCCCTCAGTGGCAAGAATTGACATCCCTACGCCTACAACACATAAATGGCTCGTAGCCTCCCACACACGCGTAGGCAACTTTCTGTCCCTAATACTAACACTAACACTAACACTAAAACTAACTACACTACACTAACACTACACTACACTAACACTAACACTACACTACACCAACATTAACACTACACTACACAAACACAAACACTACAATACACTAACACTAAAACTGTCACTAAAACTAACACTTAAACTAACACTACACTAACACTACACTACACTAACACTAACACTAACACTAAAACGAACACTTAAACTAACACTAACACTACACTACACTAACACTACACTACACTAACACTAACACTACACTAACACTAACACTAACACTAACACTACACTAGCACTAACACTAACACTAACACTAACACTAACACTACACTACACTAACACTAACACTACACTAACACTAACACTACACTAACACTAACACTACACTACACTAACGCTTAAACAAACACTAACACTACACTAACACTAACACTACACTAACACTACACTAACACTAACACTACACTAACACAACACTAGACTAACACTACACTAACACTACACTAACACTACACTAACACTACACTAACACTAACACTACACTAACAATAACACTACACTACACTAACGCTTAAACAAACACTAACACTACACTAACACTAACACTACACTAACACTAACACTACACTAACACTACACTAACACTAACACTACACTAACACTAACACTACACTAACACTACACTAACACTAACACTACACTACACTAACGCTTAAACAAACACTAACACTACACTAATACTAACACTACACTAACACTAACACTACACTACACTAACGCTTAAACAAACACTAACACTACACTAACACTAACACTACACTAACACTACACTAACACTACACTAACACTACACTAACACTACACTACACTAACACTAACACTACACTACACTAACGCTTAAACAAACACTAACACTACACTAACACTAACACTACACTAACACTACACTAACACTAACACTAACACTAACACTAACACTACACTACACTAACACTAACACTACACTAACACTAACACTACACTAACACTAACACTACACTACACTAACGCTTAAACAAACACTAACACTACACTAACACTAACACTACACTAACACTACACTAACACTAACACTACACTAACACAACACTAGACTAACACTACACTAACACTACACTAACACTACACTAACACTACACTAACACTAACACTACACTAACAATAACACTACACTACACTAACGCTTAAACAAACACTAACACTACACTAACACTAACACTACACTAACACTAACACTACACTAACACTACACTAACACTAACACTACACTAACACTAACACTACACTAACACTACACTAACACTAACACTACACTACACTAACGCTTAAACAAACACTAACACTACACTAATACTAACACTACACTAACACTAACACTACACTACACTAACGCTTAAACAAACACTAACACTACACTAACACTAACACTACACTAACACTACACTAACACTACACTAACACTACACTAACACTACACTACACTAACACTAACACTACACTACACTAACGCTTAAACAAACACTAACACTACACTAACACTAACACTACACTAACACTACACTAACACTAACACTAACACTACACTACACTAACGCTTAAACAAACACTAACACTACACTAACACTAACACTACACTAACACTAACACTACACTACACTAACGCTTAAACAAACACTAACACTACACTAACACTAACACTTAAACAAACACTAACACTACCACCACACTAACGCTAACACTACACTACACTAACGCTAACACTACACTACACTAACGCTAACACTACACTACACTAACACTACACTACACTAACACTAACACTTACACTAACACTACACTATCACTAACACTAACACCACACTAACACTTAAACTATCACTAACACTACACTAACACTATCACTAACACTAAAACTAACACTACACTAAGACTAACATTATACTAACACTAACTCTAACACTACACTAACGCTAACACTACACTACACTACACAAACGCTAACACTACACTAACACTAACACTTAAACTAACACTAACACAAACACTAACACTATCAGTAACACTACACTAACACTAACATTATACTAACACTAACTCTAACACTACACTAACGCTAACACTACACTACACTACACAAACGCTAACACTACACTAACACTAACACTTAAACTAACACTAACACAAACACTAACACTATCACTAACACTACACTAACACTAACATTATACTAACACTAACTCTAACACTACACTACACTAACACTACACTACACTACACTAACGCTAACACTACACTAACACTACACTACACTAACACTAACACTAACACTACACTACACGAACACTTAAACTAACACTAACACTAACACTACACTAACACTACCACCACACTAACACTACACTATCACTAACACTAACACTAACACCACACTAACACTAAAACTAACACTAACACTACACTACACCAACACTACACTATCACTAACACCACACTAACACTTAAACTATCACTAACACTAACATTACCACTACACTAACACTAACACTAACATTAACACTAACAATAAAACTAAAACTAACACTAACATTAACACTACACTAACACTAACTTTTAAACTAACACTAAAACTAACACTTAAACTAACACTAACACTACACTACACCAACACTACACGATCACTAACACTAACACTAACACCACACTAACACTTAAACTATCACTAACACTAACATTACCACTACACTAACACTAACACTAACACTAACACTAACACTAACAATAAAACTAAAACTAACACTAACACTAACACTAACATTAACATTAACACTAACACTAACACTAACACTAACACTAACACTAATACTTAAACTAACACTTAAACTAACACTAAAACTAACACTACACTAACACTAAAACTAACACTAACATTAACACTACACTAACACTAAAACTAACACTAACATTAACACTACACTAACACTAAAACTAAAACTTAAACTAACACTAAAACTAACACTACACTAACAGTAAAACTAACACTAACATTAACACTACACTAACACTAAACTAAAACTAACACTAAAACTAAAACTAACACTAACACTACACTAACACTAAAACTAACACAAAGACTAAAACTAACACTAACACTAGCACTTAAACTAACACTAAAACTAACACTAAAACTAAAACTAACTCCAAAACTAACACTACACTAACACTAAAACTAACACTACAGTAACACTAAAACTAACACAAACACTAAAACTAACACTACACTAACACTAAAACTAACACTACACTAACACTAAAACTAAAACTAACACTAAATAATATAAAATAGAAATATAAATGTTTATCAAACTGAAACTAAACAAAAACTACTAAATCAAGTTTGAAAACTAACTGAAACTAATCTGAATTTTAAAGAATAATCTAAAAACGAATATAAATAAAAACTAATATTAAATAACAAAACTATAATAACATTGGTCTCAACAATTTAAAACAGTTCACATTTCTAACCCAACAAAATTATTATTTAACTATAAAGTGTAAATGCAAAGAAAAATAGACACAGACTCAAACTGTCAAGACACACGCACACAGACACACACTCAAAGGAATTGTGGGGCCCTGTGGAGCGGCACGTGAGCGGCCCTCTGTCAGCTGTGTTTGCGCTGAGGCAGGCGAGGGGCTCCCTGCGCCTCCAAAAGAATTGAGAGCGAGAGCAGAGAGAGAGAAGCGGGAGGGGAGAGAGAAGAGGTGCTAGGCAGAAAGGCCAAGGCCTGGAGAGAAGAGAAAAGAGCGGCCACAAAGCCATCCTCCAGAGAGAAAGGGAGGGAGCTGCTGGAACAATGCCCCTTCAGCTGCAGGTGCAGGGGCTCAGGCCGTGTGTGTGTCCTTTCTTTTTTCTATTAATTGAGCTGATCTGTTGTCTTTTCCCCACTGCAAGTTTAACTCTCAGCTGATTAACATGTGGCCTTTCGCTGCTACTGAGTGTGTGTGTGTGTGCGTGTGTGCGTGTGTGCGTGTGCGTGTGCGTGTGTGTGTGTGTGTGTGTGTGTGTGTGTGTGTGTGTGTGTGTGTGTGTGTGTGTGTGTGTGTGTGTGTGTGTGTGTGTAATAGAGCGAGTACGTGTGCATGTGCTGGAGCTCCCTGTGTCTATTCAGAGAGTAATGACATGACAACGGGGATGTGTAGGCACAAGCAAACAGCAACTGTTAACTTGATTTGCACTTGTATGGAGGCGGATGTTTAACACCTATTTGAATAAATGCATTATGGGAAACATGACCTGGAATTGACAGTGGATACACACACGTCAGAGAACCACCAGACGGCATATCTTACTTTAGGAACTACATAAAAAAAAAAAAAATCATCTGTAATTAAAAGATAATAAATGATATTTATCTATCCAAACTGAATGATCAGACTTGCAAATCTAAAGAAATAAAGAAAAAACACCATGACTGCATAATGACATAATAACACTGTGATAGAACAGTTTTCATATCTGCTGGCTAGCAACTTCAATGGCAGCCTTCTCATGGTGAGAGTCCAATATTCACCCTCATAGGACCACTGCAAGCTTGCTGGCCCTGTTTGTACAAGTGGTTTCAATCCCAGACATGAGGCATCACACAGGAGGATGGCTCCTTCTCCTGCAGCCTGAGGGCTCAATACTTGACTACCACAAAACCGCATGGGCATCTTATTAATGTATCGTAGAATGTCTTTATGCATATAAAACGTA